>NC_140012.1:40702069-40738588 GCF_964263955.1 Coregonus lavaretus
GTTTTAAAATGTAAATAAAAATATTTTTTTTAAATCCCCTATTTACATAAGTATTCAGACCCTTTGCTATGAGACATGAAGTTGAGCTCAGGTGCATCCTGTTTACATTGTTCATCCCTGAGATGTTTCTACATCTTGATTGGATTCCACCTCTGGTAAATTCAATTGATTGGACATGATTTGGAAAGGCACACACCTGTCTTTATAAGGTCCCACAGTTGACAGTGCAAGTCAGAGCAAAAAATAAGCCATGAGGTCAAATGAATTGTCCTTAGAGTTTCGAGACAGGATTGTGTCTAGGCACAGATCTGGGGAAGGGTACAAAAACAATTCTGCAGCATTGAAGGTCCCCAAGAACACAGTGTCCTCCATCATTCTTAAATGGAAGAAGTTTGGAACCACCAAGACTCTTCCTAGAGCTGGCCACCTGGCCAAACTGAGCAATCATGGGAGAAGGACCTTGGTCAGGGAGGCGACAAAGAACCCAATGCTCACTCTGACAGAGCTCCAGAGTTTCCCTTTAGAGATGGGAGAACCTTCCAGAAGGACAACCATCTCTGCAGCACTCCACCAAACAGGCCTTTATGGTAGAGTGGCCAGGCAGAACGGAAGCCAAAAGGCACCTAAAGACTCTCAGACCATGAGATACAAGATTCTCTGGTCTGATGAAACCAAGATTGAACTCTTTGGCCTTAATGCAAAGCTTCACGTCTGGATGAAACGTGGCACCATCCCTACGGTGACGCATGGTGGTTGCAGCATCATGCTGTGGGGATGTTTTTCAGCGGCAGGGACTGGGAGACTAGTCAGGATCGAGGGAAAGATGAACGGAGCAAAGTAAAGAGAGATCCTTGATGAAAACCTGCTCCAGAGTGCTCAGGACCTCAGACTAGGGCGACGGTTCACCTTCCAACATGACAACGACGCTAAGCAGATAGCCAAGACAATGCAGGAGTGGCTTTGGGACAAGTCTCTAAATGTCCTTTAGTGGCCCAGCCAGAGCCCGGACTTGAACCCGATCGAACATCTCTGGAGAGACCTGAAAATAGCAGTACAGCAACGCTCCCCATCCAACCTGACAGAGCTTGAGAGCATCTTCAGAGAACAATTAGAGAAACTCCCCAAATACAGCTGTGCCAAGCTTGTAGCGTCATATCCAAGAAGACTCAATGCTGTAATTGCTGCCAAAAGGTTCTTCAACAAACTACTGCGTAAAAGGTCTGAATACTTATGTAAATGTAATATTTCAGTTTGTCATTTTTTTATAAATTAGCAAAAATGTCAAAACATTTGTTTTTGCTTTGTCATTATGGGGTATTGTGTGTAGATTGATGAGGGGGGGAAATGTAATCAATTTTGGAATAAGGCTGTAACAAAATGTGGAAAAAGTCAAGGGATCTTAAAACTTTCTGAAGCCACTGTATATATACAATACCGGTCAAAAGTTTTAGGACACCTACTGATTCAAGGATTTTTATTTTATTTTTACTATTTTCTACATTGCAAAATAATAGTGAAGACATCAAAACTATTAAAAATCACATATGGAATCATATAGTAACCAAAAAAGTGTTAAACAAATCAAAATATATTTTAGATTTTAGATTCTTCAAATAGCCACCCTTTGCCTTGATGACAGCTTTGTGCGCTCTTGGCATTCTCTCAACCAGCTTCACCTGGAATGCTTTTCCAACAGTCTTGAAGGAGTTCCCACATATGCTGAGCACTTGTTGGCTGCTTTTCCTTCATTCTGCGGTCCGACTCATCCCAAACCATCTCAAATTGGTTGAGGTCGGGGAATTGTGGAAGCCAGGTCATCTGATGCAGCACTCCATCACTCTCCTTCTTGGTAAAATAAGACTTACACAGCCTGGCGGTGTGTTGAGTCATTGTCCAAAAATCTCCAAATTAGGACTCCAGACCAAAGGACAAATTTCCACCGTTCTAATGTCCATTGCTCGTGTTTCTTGGCGCAAGCAAGTCTCTCCTCCTTAGTGTCCTTTAGTAGTGGTTTCTTTGCAGCAATTCGACCATGAAGGCCTGATTCACACAGTCTCCTGTGAACAGTTGATTTTGAGATGTGTCTGTTACTTGAACTCTGTGAAGCATTTATTTGGCCTACAATTTCTGAGTCTGGTATCTCTAATGAACTTATCCTCTGCAGCAGAGGTGACTCTGGCTCTTCCATTCCTGTGGCGGTCCTCATGAGAGCCAGTTTCATCATAGCGCTAGATGGTTTTTGCGACTGCACTTGAAGAAACTTTCAAAGTTCTTGAAATTGTCCGTTTTGACTGACCTTCATGTCTTAAAGTAATGATGGACTGTCATCAGCTCTTTATTTGAGCTGTTCTTGCCATAATATGGACTTGGTCTTTTACCAAATAGGGTATCTTCTGTATACCCCCCACCCCCTAACTTTTAAGAAGGCACACCTGTTAATTAAAATTCATTCCAGGTGACTACCTCATGAAGCTGGTTGAGAGAATGCCAAGAGTGTGCAAAGCTGTCATCAAGGCAAAGGGTGGCTATTTGAAGAATCTCAAATATATTGAGATTGTTTAACACTTTTTTGGTTACTACATGATTCCATATGTGTTATTTCATAGTTTTGATGTCTTCACTATTATTCTACAATGTAGAAAATAGTAAAAATAAAGAAAAACCCTTGAATGAGTAGGTGTTCTAAAACTTTTGAGCGGTAGTGTGTATATATATATATATATATATATATATATATATATATATATATATATATATATATATATATATACAGTGGGGAGAACAAGTATTTGATACACTGCCGATTTTGCAGGTTTTCCTACTTACAAAGCATGTAGAGGTCTGTCATTTTTATCATAGGTACACTTCAACTGTGAGAGACAGAATCTAAAACAAAAATCCAGAAAATCACATTGTATGATTTTTAAGTAATTAATTTGCATTTTATTGCATGACATAAGTATTTGATCACCTACCAACCAGTACGAATTCCGACTCTCACAGACCTGTTAGTTTTACTTTAAGAAGCCCTCCTGTTCTCCATTCATTACCTGTATTAACTGCACCTGTTTGAACTTGTTACCTGTATAAAAGACACCTGTCCACACACTCAATCAAACAGACTCCAACCTCTCCACAATGGCCAAGACCAGAGAGCTGTGTAAGGACATGGGATGGGCTACAGGACAATAGGCAAGCAGCTTGGTGAGAAGCCAACAACTGTTGGCGCAATTATTAGAAAATGGAAGAAGTTCAAGATGACGGTCAATCACCCTCGGTCTGGGGCTCCATGCAAGATCTCAGCTTGTGGGGCATCATTGATCATGAGGAAGGTGAGGGATCAGCCCAGAACTACAAGGCAGGACCTGGTCAATGACCTGAAGAGAGCTGGGACAACAGTCTCAAAGAAAACCATTAGTAACACACTATGCCGTCATGGATTAAAATCCTGCAGAGCACGCAAGGTCCCCCTGCTCAAGCCAGCGCATGTCCAGGCCCGTCTGATGTTTGCCAATGACCATCTGGATGATCCGGAGGAGGAATGGGAGAAGGTAATGTGTTCTGATGAGACAAAAATTGAGCTTTTTGGTATAAACTCCACTCGCCGTGTTTGGAGGAAGAAGAAGGATGAGTACAACCCCAAGAACACCATCCCAACAGTGAAGCATGGAGGTGGAAACATCATTCTTTGGGGATGCTTTTCTGCAAAGGGGACAGGACGACTGCACTGTATTGAGGGGAGGATGGATGGGGCCATGTATCGCGAGATCTTGTAATCTTGTAATTGCAAACAAAGGTTTCTGTACCAAATATTAAGTTCTGCTTTTCTGATGTATCAAATACTTATGTCATGCAATAAAATGCAAATTAATTACTTAAAAATCATACAATGTGATTTTCTGGATTTTTGTTTTAGATTCCGTCTCTCACAGTTGAAGTGTACCTATGATAAAAATTACAGACCTCTACATGCTTTGTAAGTAGGAAAACCTGCAAAATCAGCAGTGTATCAAATACTTGTTCCCCCCACTGTATATATATACATACGTACATACAGTGCCTTCGGAAAGTATTCAGACCCCTTTACTTTTTCCACATTTTGTTTTATTACAGCCTTATTCTAAAATGTATTGAATAAAAACCTCATCAATCTACACACAATACCCCATAATGACAAAGCCAAAACAGGTTTTTAGAAATATCACATTTACATAAGTATTCAGACCCTTTACCCCTTTTTTCAATTTTCGCCTACAATGACATATCCAAATCTAACTGTCTGTAGCTCAGGACCTAAAGCAAGGATATGCATATTATTGATACCATTTGAAAGGAAACACTTTGAAGTTTGTGGAAATATGAAAGGAATGTAGGAGAATATAGCACATTAGATCTGATAAAAGATAATACAAACAAAAAAACGTGTATATATATTTTTTTTTCATCTTTGAAATGCAAGAGAAAGGCTAGACAGTGATGTAGGATTATAGATCTAATTTAGATGTTGTCCACCAGATGGCAGCAGTGTGTGTGCAAAGTTTCAGACTGATCCAGTGAAGTATTACATTTTACATTTACATTTTAGTCATTTAGCAGACGCTCTTATCCAGAGCGACTTACAGTTAGTGAATACATATTTTTATTAAAAAAAAAAAAATTCATACTGGTCCCCCGTGGGAATCGAACCCACAACCCTGGCGTTGCAAACGCCATGCTCTATCAACTGGGCTACATCCCTGCCGGCCATTCCCTCCCCTACCCTGGACAACGCTAGGCCAATTGTGCGCTGCCCATGAGTCTCCCGGTCGCGGCCGGCTGCGACAGAGCCTGGATTCGAACCAGGATCTCTAGTGGCACAGCTAGCACTGCAATGCAGTGCCTTAGACCACTGCGGCACTCACTACACATTATACTGTATCAAGTCTGCCAGGAGTTTTCCCAAATGTGCCGAATTGGTTTGCTACTACATACAGTTGAAGTCGGAAGTTTACATACACCTTAGCCAAATACATTTAAACTCAGTTTTTCACAATTCCTGACATTTAATCCTAGTAAAAATTCCCTGTCTTAGGTCAGTTAGGACAGAACTGGTGTAACTGAGTCAGGTTTGTAGGCCTCCTTGCTCGCACACGCTTTTTCAGTTCTGGCCACAAATTTCCTATAGGATTGAGGTCAGGGCTTTGTGATGGCCACTCCAACACCTTGACTTTGTTTTCCTTAAGCAATTTTGCCACAACTTTGGAAGTATGCTTGGGGTCATTGTCCATTTGGAAGACCCATTTGCGACCAAGCTTTAACTTCCTGACTGATATCTTGAGATGTTGCTTCAACATATTCACATAATTTTCCTTCCTCATGATGCCATCTACAGTGAGGGAAAAAGGTATTTGATTCCCTGCTGATTTTGTACGTTTGCTCACTGACAAAGACATGATCAGTCTATAATTTTAATGGTAGGTTTATTTGAACAGTGAGAGACAGAAAAACTACAAAAAATCCAGAAAAACGCATGTCAAAAATGTTATAAATTGATTTGCATTTTAATGAGGGAAATAAGTATTTGACCCCTCTGCAAAACATGACTTAGTACTTGGTGGCAAAACCCTTGTTGGCAATCACAGAGGTCAGACGTTTCTTGTAGTTGGCCACCAGGTTTGCACACATCTCAGGAGGGATTTTGTCCCACTCCTCTTTGCTGATCTTCTCCAAGTCATTAAGGTTTCGAGCCTGACGTTTGGCAACCTTAATGTGCTTCTTCTTGAGCCACTCCTTTGTTGCCTTGGCCGTGTGTTTTGGGTCATTGTCATGCTGGAATACCCATCCACGACCCATTTTCAATGCCCTGGCTGAGGGAAGGAGGTTCTCACCCAAGATTTGACGGTACATGGCCCCGTCCATCGTCCCTTGGATGCGGTGAAGTTGTCCTGCCCCCTTAGCAGAAAAACACCCCCAAAGCATAATGTTTCCTACTCCATGTTTGACAGTGGGGATGGTGTTCTTGGGGTCATAGGCAGCATTCCTCCTCCTCCAAACACGGCGAGTTGAGTTGATGCCAAAGAGCTCCATTTTGGTCTCATCTGACCACAACACTTTCACCCAGTTCTCCTCTGAATCATTCAGATGTTCATTGGCAAATTTCAGACGGGCCTGTATATGTGCTTTCTTGAGCAGGGGGACCTTGCGGGCGCTGCAGGATTTCAGCCCTTCACGGCGTAGTGTGTTACCAATTGTTTTCTTGGTGACTATGGTCCCAGCTGCCTTGAGATCATTGACAAGATCCTCCCGTGTAGCTCTGGGCTGATTCCTCACTGTTCTCATGATCATTGCAACTCCACGAGGTGAGATCTTGCATGGAGCCCCAGGCCGAGGGAGATTGACAGTTCTTTTGTGTTTCTTCCATTTGCGAATAATCGCACCAACTGTTGTCACCTTCTCACCAGGCTGGAATGGTCTTGTAGCCCATTCCAGCCTTGTGTAAGTCTACAATCTTGTCCCTGACATCCTTGGAGAGCTCTTTGGACTTGGCCATGGTGGAGAGTTTGGAATCTGATTGATTGATTGCTTCTGTGGACAGGTGTCTTTTATACAGGTATCAAGCTGAGATTAGGAGCACTCCCTTTAAGAGTGTGCTCCTAATCTCAGCTCGTTACCTGAATAAAAGACACCTGGGAGCCAGAAATCTTTCTGATTGAAAGGGGGTCAAATACTTATTTCCCTCATTAAAATGCAAATCAATTTATAACATTTTTTACATGCGTTTTTCTAGATTTTTTTGTTGTTATTCTGTCTCTCACTGTTGAAATAAAACTACCATTAAAATTATAGACTGATCATGTCTTTGTCAGTGGGCAAACATACAAAATCAGCAGGGGATCAAATACTTTTTTCCCCTCACTGTAGTTGCGAGAAGGAATTATTTATACATTTTGTGAAGTTCACCAGTCCCTCCTGCAGCAAAGCACCCCCACAGCATGATGCTGCCACCCCCGTGCTTCACGGGTGGGGTGGTGTTTTTCGGCTTGCAAGCCACCCCCTTTTCCCTCCAATCATAACGATGGTCATTATGGCCAAACAGTTCTATTTTTGTTTCATCAGACCAGAGGACATTTTTCCAAAAAGTATGATCTTTGTCCCCATGTGCAGTTGCAAACCGTAGTCTGGCTTTTTTATTGCGGTTTTGGAGAAGTGTTTTCTTCTTTGCTGAGCGGCCTTTCAGGTTATGTCGATATAGGACTTGTTTTACTGTGGATATAGATACTTGTGTACCTGTTTCCTCCAGCATCTTCACAAGGTTCTTTGCTGTTGTTCTGGGATTGATTTGCACTTTTCGCACAAAAATACGTTCATCTCCTTCCTGAGCGGTATGACGGCTGCGTGGTCCCATGGTGTTTATACTTGCGTACTATTGTTTGTACAGATGAACGTGGTACCTTCAGGCGTTTGGAAATTGCTCCACAAGTCTGGATGAACCAGACTTGTGGAGGTCTACAATTCTTTTTCTGAAGTCTTGGCTGATTTCTTTTGATTTTCCTATGATGTCAAGCAAAGAGGCACTGAGTTTGATGGTAGGCCTTGAAATATATCCACAGGTACACCTCCAATTGACTCAAATGATGTCAATTAGCCTATCAGAAGCTTCTAAAGCCATAACATCATTTTCTGGAATTTTCCAAGCTGTTTAAAGGCACAGTCAATTTAGTGTATGTAAACTTCTGACCCACTGGAATTGTGATACAGTGAATTATAAGTGAAATAATCTGTCTGAAAAATTACTTGTGTCATGCACAAAGTAGATGTCCCAAACGACTTGCCAAAACTATAGTTTGTTAACAAGAAAGTTGTGGAGTGGTTGAAAAACTAGTTTTAATGACTCCAACCTAAGTGTATGCAAACTTCAGACTTCAACTGTAACTATAGAGAACATACAAAAATGCTATGGTAATACAACATTTAAGTTTGCACACTCCCAGGAATATCATAATTGATGGATCATTAGCTTCCCTACAGAAAATATACTAACCTTCACACATCTAGATGGCCGGGCGGGGTTGGTGTGGAGTCAGAGGTCAAACTGTAGAACCCAGTTCCTACACTTGAATATAAAAATTGATTTTTCAAACAAAACTACACTACATTTTAGCTCTGTGACCCTCAGGATGATAAATCAGAGCAAGATTATTGAATGTAAGTACATTATTTACCTTCAGAGGTGAATGTACCAAACCAGTTGCCGTGATAAAAGTGTTTTGTTGTTGTGCACTATCCTCAAACAATAGCATAGTATTTGTTTAGCTGTAATAGCTACTGTAAATTGGACACTGCAGTTAGATTAATAAGAATTTAAGTTTTCTGCCCATATAAGACATGTCTATGTCCCGGAAAGTTGGCTGTTGTTTACAACACCATTCCAGTCACATATTGCATATTGAGCAACAACCGTCCCGTATAAGGGACACCGATCCCGTAGAGGTTAAGTGTTGCAGTGATTTCACTTGCTGTGGTAGCTGACGTGTATAATGTCGAGTCATCGACATACAGGCTTTAATCAGTGCCAGTAGCAGGTCATTAGTAAAGACTGGAAAAAAGTAAGGGGCCTAACAGCTACCCTGGGGAATGCCAGTCTCTACCTGGATCATGTTGGAGAGGATTCCATTAAAGAAAACCCTCTGTGTTCTGTTAGACAGGTAACTCTTGATCCACGATATAGCAGTGGATGTAAAGCCATAAAACATACGTTTTTTCCAGCAGCAGATTATGATTGACAATGTCAAATGCTGCATTGAAGTCTAACAAAACAGCACCCACAAGCTTCTTATTATCAATTTCTTTCAGCCAATCATCAGTCATTTGTGTAAGTGCCGTAGATGTTGAGTGCCGTTCCCTATAAGAATGCTGAAAGTCAGTTGTTAAATTTGTTTACTGTGAAATAGCATTGTATCTGGTCAAATACCTTTTTTTTTTCAAAGGTTTACTAAGGGTTGATTGGTCGGCTTACTGATTGGTCGGCTGTTTGAGCCAGTAAAGGGTGCTTTGCTATTCTTGGGTATCGGAATGACTTTTGCTTCCCTCCAGGCCTGAGGGCACACACTTTCCTGTAGGCTTAGATTGAAGAGATGACAAATAGGAGTGGCAATATAGTCCGCTATCATCCTCAGTAATTTTCCATCCCAGTTGTCAGACCTAGGTGGCTTGTCATTGTTGATAGACAACAATTATTTTTTCACCTCTTACATTTACATTTTAGTCATTTAGCAGACGCTCTTATCCAGAGCGACTTACAGTTAGTGAGTGCATACATTATTTTTTGTTTTTTTATTTTTTTTCATACTGGCCCCCCATGGGAATCAAACCCACAACCCTGGCATTGCAAACGCCATGCTCTACCAACTGAGCTACATCCCTGCCGGCCATTCCCTCCCCTACCCTGGACGACGCTGGGCCAATTGTGCGCCGCCCCATGGGTCTCCCGGTCGCGGCCGGCTACGACAGAGCTCTTCCACACTCACTTTATGGAATTCAAAATTACAATGCTTGTCTTTCATAATTTGGTCAGTTATGAATGGATGAGTACGTTCAGAGTTTGTTGTTGTCATGTCATGCCGAAATTTGTTAATTTTGCCAAAAAAAAAAATATTTAAGTTGTTGGCAATATCAGTGGGTTTTGTGATGAATGAGCTATCTGATTCAATGAAGGATGGAGCTGAGTTCGCCTTTTTGCCCAACATTTCATTTAAGGTGCTCCAAAGCTTTTTACTGTCATTATTTATATTATTTATCTTTGTTTTATAGTACAGTTTCTTCTTATTTTTGTTTAGTTTAGTCAAATGATTTCTACAGTATGTTTGACGATCAGCTGTGCAGCCAGACTTATTTGCCATTCCTTTTGCCTCATCCCTCTCAATCATAAATTTTTTTCATTCCTCATCAATCCACAGGGATTTAACCGTTTTTACAGTCACTTTCTTAATGGGTGCATGCTTATTAGTAACTGGGATAAGCAATTTCATAAATATGTCAAGTGCAGCGTCTGGTTGCTCCTCATTACACACCACAGACCAGCAAATATTCTTTACATCATCAACATAAGAATCACTACAAAACTTATTGTATGATCTCTTATCCACTATATTAGGCCCAGCCTTTGGAACTTTGGTTTTCCTAGATATGGCTACTATATTGTGATCACTTCATCCAATGGATTGGGATACTGCTTTAAAGCAAATTTCTGCAGCATTAGTAAAGATGTGATAAATACATGTGGGTGAATTCATTCCTGTGCTGTTTGTAACCACCCTGGTAGGTTGATTGATAACCTGAACCAGGTTGCAGGCACTGGTTAGAGTTTGAAGCTTTTTCTTGAGTTGACAGCTTGATGAAAACCAGTCAATATTTAGGTATTGTAAGAGGAACATATGTGTTTTAGTGAGCGGACATAAAATACTGAGCCATACTGCACACAGGCAAAGGAGGTTAGGCGTTGTGAGTGGGTGTATGAATATATATTCCCTCATATGCTAACACACATATACTCCTCACTCACACACACTGTTTTGCTCTCTCACACAAACACAAACACAAACACACTACACAGACACACGCACACACACACACACACACAGGACCGAAAAGGCACGCAGGGCACGTGCCCCCAACCAGATAGCATATGGTAGCAAAATGTGTAGAATTGCAGGAATTTTGCTTTAAAACTGCAACATTTTCTCTTAGCCTCATGACAAAATGTGTAGAATAGCATTATAAAACTGCACACTTTTCTCTCTGCACCATGGAAAAATGTGTTGAAATGCAGTAAGTTTTCATAAAAAGATTTCATAGAAATGCGGTAGTCCAGCACTGCACACACACACACACACACACACACACTTATCAGGGATTAACATCCTGACATGACAGTCTGAGGTGAGAGGGTACACACACACACTTCACCCAATTAGTGGTGGAAATAAATAGGAGATACCATCATCTCTGTGTAGAATAGATACACACTGTATGTATATAGTTAGATGTGACTGTGTTGATGTTACAGCGCATAAACAGCAGAGGGCGCTACAGAACTCTAGTCACACTCAGTTTTACAGCTCAACTACAGTTCATGTCCTGGCCGGTCTAGTGAGATAGATCCAGCTAATGTATTGATTACTGTCTCACTCTGTTCCGTCTGGTGTGGCTGTACCTGCATGTCTATTTGGAAACACCTTAGACCTCTTACTCTCAATCCCCTGCCTTTCATCCCCTCTCCTTCATTCATCTCCTCTCCTTCATTCATCTCCTCTCCTTCATTCGTCTCCTCTCCTTCATTCATCTCCTCTCCTTCATTCGTCTCCTCTCCTTCATTCGTCTCCTCTCCTTCATTCATCTCCTCTCCTTCATTCATCTCCTCTCCTTCATTCATCTCCTCTCCTTCATTCGTCTCCTCTCCTTCATTCGTCTCCTCTCCTTCATTCGTCTCCTCTCCTTCATTCATCTCCTCTCCTTCATTCATCTCCTCTCCTTCATTCATCTCCTCTCCTTCATTCGTCTCCTCTCCTTCATTCGTCTCCTCTCCTTCATTCATCTCCTCTCCTTCATTCATCTCCTCTCCTTCATTCATCTCCTCTCCTTCATTCATCTCCTCTCCTTCATTCGTCTCCTCTCCTTCATTCATCTCCTCTCCTTCATTGAAAAGACCTTAGGCCTCTTAGCCTATTTCCTGTCCCCCTCTCTCCTTTCATCCATAGCGACTTACAGTCATGCTTGCATTCATTTTACGTATGGGTGGTCCAGGGAATCGAACACACTATCGTGGCGTTGCAAGCACCACGCTCTACCAATTGAGCTACAGAGGACCATGTAGCTTATCTGCTCCTAGATAGATAGAGGCAGAGAACAAATCAATGATAATGCTGTCAGGCAAGGTTGATGGACAGTTAAAGAGGCATCATAAATAATACAACTGCATCTTAATACTCTTACCTGGCTTCCATAATACTACGGCTGCATCTCAATACTCTTACCTGGCTTCCATAATACTACGGCTGCATCTCAATACTCTTACCTGGCTTCCATAATACTATGGCCGCATCTCAATACTCTTACCTGGCTTCCATAATACTACGGCTGCATCTCAATACTCTTACCTGGCTTCCATAATACTACGGCTGCATCTCAATACTCTACCTGGCTTCCATAATACAACGGCTGCATCTCAATACTCTTACCTGGCTTCCATAATACTATGGATGCATCTCAATACTCTTACCTGGCTTCCATAATACTACGGCTGCATCTCAATAATCTTACCTGGCTTCCATAATACTACGGCTGCATCTCAATACTCTTACCTGGCTTCCATAATACTACGGCTGCATCTCAATACTCTACCTGGCTTCCATAATACAATGGCTGCATCTCAATACTCTTACCTGGCTTCCATAATACTACGGCAGCATCTCAATACTCTTACCTGGCTTCCATAATACTATGGCTGCATCTCAATACTCTTACCTGGCTTCCATAATACTACGGCTGCATCTCAATACTCTACCTGGCTTCCATAATACAACGGCTGCATCTCAATACTCTTACCTGGCTTCCATAATACTATGGCAGCATCTCAATACTCTTACCTGGCTTCCATAATACTACGGCTGCATCTCAATACTCTTACCTGGCTTCCATAATACAACGGCTGCATTTCAATACTCTTACCTGGCTTCCATAATACAACGGCTGCATCTCAATACTCTTACCTGGCTTCCATAATACTACGTCTGCAACGCAATACTCTTACCTGGCTTCCATAATACTACGGCTGCATCTCAATACTCTTACCTGGCTTCCATAATACAACGGCTGCATTTCAATACTCTTACCTGGCTTCCATAATACAACGGCTGCATCTCAATACTCTTACCTGGCTTCCATAATACAACGGCTGCATCTCAATACTCTTACCTGGCTTCCATAATACAACGGCTGCATCTCAATACTCTTACCTGGCTTCCATAATACTATGGCTGCATCTTTATACTCTTACCTGGCTTCCATAATACTATGGCTTCCATAATAATACCTGGCTTCCATAATACAACGGCTGCATCTCAATACTCTTACCTGGCTTCCATAATACTACGGCTGCATCTCAATACTCTTACCTGGCTTCCATAATACTACGGCTGCATCTCAATACTCTTACCTGGCTTCCATAATACAACGGCTGCATTTCAATACTCTTACCTGGCTTCCATAATACTACGGCTGCATCGCAATACTTTTACCTGGCTTCCGTAATAAATACTATGGCTGCATTTCTTACCTGGTTTCCTTTCCACATCTCCTCTCCTTCATTCGTCTCCTCTCCTTCATTCGTCTCCTTCATTCGTCTCCACAGAATAGGTGTAAATGTTTTTCAAGCCCAACTGTAAAGCAACCAGGTTACAGTTGGTGGTGAATATAAAACATTAAAAAGGCCAGCAAGGAATTTTAGGAATGCAAAAGTGAAAAATCTAAATTTTATTTAGGAAAATAACTTACATCAACATTCTCATTTACTATATCAACTGGGAGAGACTATTCAGATTACCAGTTACTAAACCAGGAGGATTTAGCCAATCCCTTATCAACCTGTATATGACACACACACACACACACACGCACGCACACACGCACACGAACAGACACTAAAAAGGTATTTGAATAAGCAGAAGTTGACACAGCAAATCCATAAATGCCAAACAACTTAACTTTTCAACCCTTAAATGAACTTCAGCTCACACTGGTCTCCACTTATAAACCGGTTATGACAGATTCAAATAATACAATTATAATCATATTTAATTTATTCTCTCTCTCTCCAGCGGTACATAAATTATATTTGATTACATTACATTTTATATATACAGTCGTGGTCAAATGTTTTGAGAATGACACAAGTATTGGTCTTCACAAAGTTCGCTGCTTCAGTGTTATGAGATATTTTTGTCAGATGTTACTATGGTATACTGAAGTATAATTACAAGCATTCCATAAGTGTCAAAGGCTTTTATTGACAATTACATTAAGTTTATGCAAAGAGTCAATATTTGCAGTGTTGACCCTTCTTTTTCAAGACCTCTGCAATTCGCCCTGGCATGCTGTCAATTAATTTCTGGGCCACATCCTGACTGATGGCAGCCCATTATTGCATAATCAATGCTTGGAGTTTGTCAGAATTTGTGGGGTTTTGTTTGTCCACCCGCCTCTTGAGGATCGACCACAAGTTCTCAATGAGATAAAGGTCTGGGGAGTTTCCTGGCCATGGAACCAAAATGTCGATGTTTTGTTCCCCGAGCCACTTAGTTATCACTTTTGCCTTATGGCAAGGTGCTCCATCGTGCTGGAAAAGGCATTGGTCGTCACCAAACTGTTCTTGGATGGTTGGGAGAAGTTGCTCTCGGAGGATGTGTTGGTACCATTCTATATTCATGGCTGTGTTCTTAGGCAAAAATGTGAGTGAGCCCACTCCCTTGGCTGAGAAGCAACCCCACACATGAATAGTCTCAGGATGCTTTACTGTTGGCATGACACAGGACTGATGGTAGCGCTCACCTTCTCTTCTCCGGACAAGGTGTTTTCCGGATGCCCCAAACAATCGGAAAGGGGATTCATCAGAGAAAATGACTTTACCCTAGTCCTCAGCAGTCCAATCCCTGTACCTTTTGCAGAATATCAGTCTGTCCCTGATGTTTTTCCTGGAGAGAAGTGGCTTCTTTACTGCCCTTCTTGACACCAGGCCATCCTCCAAAAGTATTCACCTCACTGTGCGTGCATATGCACTCACACCTGCCTGCTGCCATTCCTGAGTGAACTCTGCACTGGTGGTGCCCCGATCCTGCAGCTGAATCAACTTCAGGAGACGGTCCTGGCGCTTGCTGGACTTTCTTGGGCGCCCTGACGCCTTCTTCACAACAATTGAACCTCTCTCCTTGAAGTTCTTGATGATCCGATAAATGGTTGATTTAGGTGCAATCTTACTAGCAGCAATATCCTTGCCTGTGAAGCCCTTTTTGTGCAAAGCAATGATGACGGCACGTGTTTCCTTGCAGGTAACCATGGTTAACAGAGGAAGAACAATGATTTCAAGTACCACCCTCCTTTTAAAGCTTCCAGTCTGTTATTCTAACTCAATCAGCATGACAGAGTGATCTCCAGCCTTGTCCTCATCAACACTCTCACCTGTGTTAACAAGAGAATCTCTGACATGATGGCAGCTGGTCCTTTTGTGGCAGGGCTGAAATGCAGTGGAAATGTTTTTTTTGGGATTAAGTTCATTTTCATGGTAAAGAGGGACTTTGCAATTCATTGCAATTCATCTGATCACTCTTCATGACATTCTGGAGTATATGCAAATTGCCATCATCAAAACTGAGGCAGCAGACTTTGTCAAAACTTTTGACCACGACTGTACACATTAAGTTTCAATACATAAATATATGAGAATGTCATACATTTGCCAAATCAAGCATGACCAGAAAGAGGGAATGAGAGGAAGGGAGAGGAGGAGATATAAAATGATCAGTTCAGAGATTAAGGAAAAGAGGTGGAAGGAGTTGGGGATGTCTGGGAGGAGTTGGGAATTACCTGATGAGAAACTCCATGATTCCTCGCTGCCTTGTCTCCTTCTCAAAACCCATTGGATGAGAAGGTCAGAGGGGTGGGACCTCTGACTTTCTTATCCAATGGATTTTGAGAAGGAGGCGAGGAGAGAGGATGCCAGGAATCAAGGAAATGCAATAGAGATTCTCCCAGTGATTCAACAGCATCCCAGTTCAACAGCAGTTCCGCACTTCCCACGTTTCATCAATGAAGTACTTTCGCCATCTGGTGGGCAATAGAGGTTATTAGCAAAGTATTTTACTTTTGGTAAAATGAATAATTATTCATACATAATTATTCATACATAAAAGAAGAGTATAATGACTAAACATTACACATAAACAGAGACACGACAGTACAAAAACACACACGATTAATTCCTCAGATGAATTCAGCTGAACCATATAACTGATTGTGTTGACGAGAAGATAAGACAGGAGGCAGCAGAACAGGGCCTATCTGCCTGTGTAATAAGCCTCAATAAGAGGTGGATCTATGCTCTGATACAGATAGGGTGAGGACAGATACGCAGTGTGTTATCTTATCTCTCTTAGCATGCAGTGTGTGTGTGTGTGTGTTCACTCTTTATCGCGGAAGATAGGGAGTGTATCATGTGTGCCACGTCTAGTGTGTAGCGATAAGTGACAGGAGAGGGTATATGAAGTTGTAGATTGTCCATTGTTAGTTAATTAAAGGGTAGAAAGCTAGACGTTAGAGTCTGTCAGTCAGTCGTGCAGATAGTCACTGAGACACAGGTACCCAGAGTAGTGAGCTAGAGGTTAGAGTCAGAAGACTTAGAGTTAGTAGTTTTGGTTGGGCTCTGGTGTTTTGGACGTATTGGGGTTATTGTGGGACCTGCGATCCTGCGGTGACCGTGAAGCACCAGCCATGATGCTAAGCCTGGGTCTCCTCTGCCTACTGGCCCTCTCTCCTTCTCTGGCTGCCCCACACCGACGCTCCCTCCCTGGGGTGAATTCTCGTTCCGGGAACAACAAGCTGCTGCTAATCTCTTTCGATGGGTTCCGTTGGGACTATGACAGGGACGTGGACACCCCTCACCTGGACACGATGGGCCGGGACGGGGTCAAGGCAGCCTACGTCACACCCCCCTACCTCACCATCACCAGCCCCACACACTTCACCCTGCTCACAGGTAAGATACTGCTACACATGCACAACGTACACATACCGGTAGGATACATACTGTTACACACACTGCTAACTACATAACCAACTTCAGCCGAATCACAGAACAACACGTATTGACACACTGTCCACTATTGCTTCTAACGAGTGTAGCCTACTGCCAGTGCCGCATGCAAAAATATATCTATATGCATGCACTAAAACCTTCTTGGGGTTTTGACAGTATTATACACTAAAACTAGCAGTAAAGTACCGTATTAATTATTTACAGTAAATTGCAACACACTCTGGGTGATTTTAGGCATAAACAGTCAATTATACCGTAAATTCCAAATAAACTCTGGTTTAACAGTTACTGTAACCGCACACCATTGTGGGATTGGCAACAGGCAACTTTTTCAATTCTGAGTGATAGGTTTGAAAGACATCAAGGTCTGAAGTGAACCAACCAAACAAGGTGTGTACAACATTTATATGATTTACTAAATGTATTTCACAGAGAATTATACTGTAATGGAAAAATTATTTATATGGTAAATTTGTAAATTTGTAAATTTGTATTAACATATTTTGAGGCGTGCCTTGTAAGAGGCTACATTAGAGAGAGTGCTGGACCAAATTCTTATTATCATTTGTATTCTTTTTATTTAGGGGGTAGATCAGCTTTAATATTGCAGATAGATTGTGGCTTCTATCAATGTAATTATCTGCATCATTTCCAATCCCCCTATATTTTGGGGGAAATATATACATTATTTTTTTGTTATCTATTTTCATTCTTCCTGATTATTTTTCCCTAACCCTACCATCCCTCCCCTAATTGGAGTAAACTAATGGACAATTATACTTAGGCCTCTACTTCCAGCTTATACTCTACATACTATATACGTTTTACGGACACAGTATATTTTATATATATTTTACATTAGTTATCTTGTTTTTTCTTATTTTTAGTCCCACCCTTCAGCTCCCCTCATCTATCTCTGAACACCATCCAGTTTTGATTTCTATTTGCCATATATTTTTTTACTGTGCTGTGATGTTTCACAAAAGTTCTGATCCTTTCTATTATTTTTATTGATCAATTGACTATCACCCAGCAGTGCTATTTGCAGAGTTAGCTCCAGGTAAATGTTGCAATTCTTCAACCATTCCTTGACCCTGCGACCAAAAACAAGCTAGGTATGGGCAGTACCAAAACAAGCGATCTAATGATTCTGTCTCTTCACAGCAAAATCTGAAGAGCTGGGATGGTTGTATCCACCATATATATAACATTCTATTGGTCGCAAGAATTTTGTATAATAATTGACATTGAAAAACTTGACGGTTTCAATCTGGTGTCATTTTGTGTATCAGCTCATAAATCATGTGCCATGGAATCGGTACATCGAAAACCAACTATTTTGCAACCTGTATGGCACAGCTGTCAATTTTTTGGTCCTTAAATTAAACTGGAATACTTTTTTATTCATCATAATTTTCTTTAACCAGTTTTGGTCTTTAATGCAGGGCCGACAGACAAGTTCCTGTACCAATTTACCTGATATGTGGTAGTAGTGTGCCAACAATTTAATGTGTATAGGGGACAGATTGGAGTGGCAGTAAGTCTCAAACCTTTAATGGTTGAGTATTTGTCATGTCCTTTGGTCTGTGTTTTGCCTTTTAGTCACTGGGAGAATCTCAATTGCATACTCCTAGCGTCCTCTCTCCATGCCTCCTTTTCAAATCCCATTGGATGAGAAAGCCAAAGGTCCCTCCCCTCTGACCTCCAATGGGTTTTTGAGAAGGAGGTGAGGAGAGAGGACGCTAGAATTATGCAATTGAGATTCTCCCACTGCCAGTATGGAAGCCTTTGTTGAGGCCTCTGGAAGTGAAAGTGATATTAAACACTTTCACTTAAACATTATATATCACTTGCACTAGAGGCCCTAACAAAGGCTTCCAAACTGGCATTCATTGATATGCTGTAATATGTAAACACATTACCTAGCAGCCAACCTGCTTACACCAATCCCATAAAGTTAAATACTGTAAAATAGAAACCCCATCTCCCCTCAATGAATTTAATTCATTCATTCATTACAATTACTGTATTCATAATACAGTAATGCACTGTACTGTTATTTTACTTTAACTTACAGTTGCCTGTGAGTTACAGTACACACATCAGTAAAAAAAAAAGGTAACAGTCCTGGATACTGTAAAATACGGTACAGTAACATACTGTACCTTATTTTACGGTAACTTACAGGCAACTAGCTGCCTGTATATCGTAAAAACAACAGGAAAGGTTTAGCTAAAGCCTACAATTAGATATAATTTGCCACCTACCACACTTTTTCAAACCACATTGACCGCTCATTATTTTTCTCCCAACATAAATGCTGCAACTGAAAGTTATCCAAATAGATAGGCCACCCAGGTTCATCAAATTCTCTGCTATAGAGAGTTCACTATTAACAAGTGTAGGAAGCTCAGCCATAAGACCAGGCATAACACATTTTGTTGATACTCATAATGTTCCTCTCTACGGAAATCTTCAGTAAAAGGTCAATTTATTTGGTTATTCCTAGATTCATTACATGTTAATGTTTCAAATCAAATGTAGTTCAACTTCAAAATAATAAACAATGCAAATAGTCCGGGTAGCCATTTGAATAGCTGTTCAGGAGTCTTATGGCTTGGGGTTAGAAGCTGTTAAGAAGCCTTTTGGACCTAGACTTGGTTCTCCGGTACCACTTGCCTTGTGGTAGCAGAGAGAACAGTCTATGACTAGGGTGGCTGGAGTCTTTTGCAATTTTCAGGGCCTTCCTCTGACACCGCCTGGTATAGAGATCCTGGATGGCAGGAAGCTTGGCCCAAGTGATGTACTAGGCCGTACGCACTACCCTCTGTAGTGCCTTGCGGTTGGAGGCCGAGCAGTTGCCATACCAGGCGGTGATGCAACCAGTAAGGATGCTCTCGATGGTGCAGCTGTATAACTTTTTGAGTCTCCTGAGGGGGAATAGGCGTTGTGGTGCCCTCTTCATGACTGTCTTGGTGTGTTTGGACAATGATAGTTCGTTGGTGATGTGGACACCAAGGAACTTGAAGCTCTCAACCTGCTCCACTACAGCCCTGTCGATGAGAATGGGGGCGTGCTCGGCCCTCCTTTTCCTGTAGTCCACGATCATCTACTTTGTCTTGATCACGTTGAGGGAGAGGTTGTTATCCTGGCACCACACTGCCAGGTCTCTGACCTTCTCTCTATAGGCTGTCTCATCGTTGTCGGTGATCAGGCCTACCACTGTTGTGTCGTCGGCAAACTTAATGATGGTGTTGGAGTCGTGCTTGGCCATGCTTGGGCTTGACAGTCATGGGTGAACAGAGAGTACAGGAGGGAACTGAGCATGCACCCCTGAGGGGCCCCCGTGTTGAGGATCAGCGTGGCAGATGTGTTGTTACCTACCCTTACCACCTGGGGGCGGCCCTTCAGGAAGTCCAGGATCCAGTTGCAGAGGGAGGTGTTTAGTCCCAGGGTCCTTAGCTTAGTGATGAGCTTTGAGGGCACTATGGTGTTGAACGCTGAGCTGTAGTCAATGAATAGCATTCTCGCATAGGTGTTCCTTTTGTCCAGGTGGGAAAGGGCAGTGTGGAGTCATCTATGGATCTGTTGTGGCGGTATGCAAATTGGAGTGGGTCTAGGGTTTCAGGGATAAAGGTGTTGGTGTGAGCCATGACTAGCCTTTCAAAGCACTTCATGGCTACAGACGTGAGTGCTACGGGTCGGTAGTCATTTAGGCAGGTTACATTTACATTTTAGTCATTTAGCAGACGCTCTTTTCCAGAGCGACTTACAGTTAGTGAGTGCATACATTTTCATGCTGGCCCCCCGTGGGAATCGAACCCACAACACTGGCGTTGCAAGCACCATGCTCTACCAACTGAGCTACACGGTGTCTACCTTAGTGTTCTTGGGCACAGGGACTATGGTGATCTGCTTGAACATGTTGGTATTACAGACTCAGTCAGGGAGAGGTTGAAAATGTCTGTGAAGACACTTGCCAGTTGGTCAGCGCATGCTCGGAGTACACGTCCTGGTAATCTGTCTGGCACTGTGGTCTTGTGAATGTTGACCTGTTTAAAGGTCTTACTCACACCGGCTACGGAGAGCGTGATCACACAGTTGTCCAGAACAGCTGGTGCTCTCATGCATGCTTCAGTGTTGCTTGCCTCGAAGCACGCATGGAAGTAATTTAGCTTGTCTGGTAGGCTTGTGTCACTGGGCAGCTTGCGGCTGTGCTTCCCTTTGTAATCCGTAATAGATCAGCTTAATATTGCAGATAGATTGTAACTTCCATCAATGTAATTGTCTGCATCACTTCCAATCCCCCATGTTTTTTATATATATACTCCCCTTAATTACTTTTCAAGCCCACCATCCTTTCCCTACTTGGGGTAAATTAGTGAACAACAGTGATACTTCCTACTTTAGTTTTTGCTTGTAAGCAGAAATCAGGAGGATAGATTTATGGTCAGATTTGCCAAATGGAGGGCGAGGGAGAGCTTTGTACGCATCTCTGTGTGGAATAAAGGTGGTCTAGATTGTTTTCCCCTCTGGTTGCACATTAACATGCTGGTAGAAATTTGGTAAAACGGATTTAAGTTTCCCTGCATTAAATTCCCCGGCCACTAGCAGCGCCACCTCTGGATGAGCATTTTCTTGTTTGCTTATGGCCTTATACAACTCGTTGAGTGCGGTCTTAGTGCCAGCATCGGTTTGGGGTCGTAAATAGACAGCTACGAAAAATATAGATGAAAACTCTCTTGGTAGATAGTGTGGTCTACAGCTTATCATGAGATACTCTACCTCAGGCGAGCAAAACCTTGAGACTTCCTTAATATTAGATTTCGTACACCAGCTGTTATTAACAAATAGACACAGACTGCCACCCCTTGTCTTACCGGAGGCAGTTGTTCTATCTTGCCGATGCACGGAAAACCCAGCCAGCTGTATGTTCTCCATGTCGTCGGTGAAACATAAGATATGACAGTTTTTAATGTCCCGTTGGTAGGATAGTCTTGATCAGAGCTCATCCAGTTTATTATCCAATGACTGCACGTTGGCTAATAGTACGGAAGGTAGAGGCGGGTGATTCTTACAAGTCCCCTATATCCCCCGTCTCTTCTTCATGCAAATGACGGGGGTTTGGGCCTTGTCCTGTGTCTGAAGTAAATCCTTGTCTGGTGTCCTCAGTCGGTCATGGTTGGTCTGGTGGAGTGGTTGACAGTATGTTTGTGTCTTTGTGTTGGGGAGGGGAAGGGGTGGGGTGGGGTGGGGTGGGGTCTGAGCTGGCAGTTTCTGGATGAAGGTGGCAGTTGTGGCTGGTTGGTGCTGTGTCCAGGGTTGGTACTGATGCTGGGGCTGGGACTGGGACTGGGTAAACCAAGGCAAACGATTAATGCGAACTGGAGAGTAACCAGAGTGTATTACCGATTGAAGGAAACCGTTCCTATCCAGTTCTCAGCCTTACTATTCACAGTCATGGTTAAATGAAAAACAAAACTCTATACCGCCGATACATCACACACAGATATTACAGTCCACCGATGCAAATGAAGAGAGACGTTTGATAATTGTCAATACTTTGTAACTTAATTCATTCTTCACACAAACTAAATGCAGGCTGGGCATTATACAGATCACTTCCTGGTTTGTCCCATTCATTCGTAAAAAGTCTCATCTGCAACGCCAGTGTAATGTCAGCAAAGAGGAGAACGATGTTGGCGTAACAGTTTAGCTACCATCAAAAGTCTACTATCAAAATTGGAAACGACGTTTACTTTTCGCTGCCTATTTCTTTGGTTTGGTATCGCCAACCTGCTCCCTACTCTCTCACCACCGCTGGCATGGCACCTAGTTGAACGTGCCACTGAAGTCATGCTTTTGGGCACAGGGTGCGCGCCTCTCATTATTTTGTTTTCAAAGTTATCAGAGACTGTGATAGCACTGTTCATTAAGAATTGAC
Organism: Coregonus lavaretus; assembly: GCF_964263955.1. Lineage (NCBI taxonomy): Eukaryota > Metazoa > Chordata > Actinopteri > Salmoniformes > Salmonidae > Coregonus > Coregonus lavaretus. Next base: position 40,724,857 of record NC_140012.1, read on the forward strand.
CTGTTTAAAGGAGTGAATGGTTTATGCCAAGTTAGGGTGGATATTTGAAGATGCCCGTTCTCCATGTAGTTGTTTGGTAAAGTACCATGTTGTTAGTTATCCACTGCCACCCAAATGTAATTTTAGCCTATGAAATGTTTATGGCAAAATGTGTATATTCATTGGACAATATAAATTGAGGATCCATGTTACCAGGACAGTAACCTTCACCTTCTTCTTCTTCTTCTTCTTCTTCTTCTTCTTCAGAGTTTAATGGTGATTGGCATCCAATATGTTGCATTATCGCCCCCAACTGGACTATAATATAAATCCATTATACTTTGTGATACAAAAATGTTTAGCCTTACCTCATTCATGGACTGTAACTAGTTTTAGCCCCTACTGATGGCGCTATCTTCTTCCCGGGGGATTTTTGTTAAGAGCCCTGACGCTCGGTCTGAACTTTAACACGCATCGCTTGCGGTACGGTTTTGGAAACAATAAGGAACACGTCTTTCATATCAGCGAGAAATAATTGTCCAAAAAACTAAAAGTTAAACTAGGCTACTACATACCTTTTATAGGGTTAGTGTTCCCACAAGGACATATCTCCATGTTACAGTGTTTGTTTACGAAAGGCAACCACCTGTGCTAATTAGCTATCTAGCGTGATCCTAACACCTGTATGCAAGAGTAGTTTGTCAGCTGTCAGTTTGTCACAGTTTATGGATCTGTGCAAATCTGCTACAATAAGTGTTTATTTTGTATTTGAAAGATTCTATCTCACTGATATGATGTTTCTAAACATTACACCACAGCTTCGGGATTGTAGTTCACATGGAGCCAAGAGTGGGCGAAGCTAACTGCTGAAAACTCCAATAGTATCCAGCCTGGGACTAAAACTACTGTCACTAAAACCAATATTATCACTATCTACTGGCCTTGGTTAACCCCTACCACATACATGAGAACTCCTTTTCTTTCCTAGATTCATTTACTTGCTTTCTTTCCTTTTTCCTAGATTCCTTTCATTTCCTCCTTTCCTAGTTCCCTTTCCTAGCTTCCTTTCCTTCTTCCTTTCCTATTTTTCTAGCTTCCTCTCCTATTTTCCTAGCTTCCTTTACTCCTTTCCTCACTTAATTCCCTTTCTTCCTTCCCTTTCCTTTCCTCCTTTCCTAGCTCCCTTTCCTAGCTTTCTTTCCTTATTCATTTATGTTCCACCTTTTCTTTCCTAGATTCCGTTCCTAGATTCCTTTCCTTTACTAACTTCCTTTCCTTCCCTTCCTTCCCTTCCTCCTTTTCTTTGTCCTCCTTTCCTATTTCAAGGGAAGGAGGATAGGAAAGGGAGGCAGGGAAGGAAAACAGTTAGGAAACTAGGAAAGGAGGAAAAGAAAGGGAGCTAGGAAAGGAGGAAAGGAAAGGGAGCAAGGAAATAGGAAATTAATCTAGGAAATAAAAGGAGGAAAGGAAGTTAAGAAAGGGGGAAAGGAGCTAGAAATGGAAAGGAGATCAGGAAAGGGAGATAGGGAAGGAGGAAAGGGAGGTAGGGAAGGAAGTTATGAAAGGAGGAAAGGAAGTTAGAAAAGAAAGGGCGCTAGGAAAGGAGGAAAGTAAAGGGAGCGGGGAAGAAGGAAAGGAAGCTAGGAAATAAAAGGAGTTGACATGTATTTGGTTTAACCACGGCCAGTAGATGGCGATAGTATAGGTTTAGTGAAAGGCTAGTGGAGTACGCGCAGTGGTCACCGACAATCTCCATTTCTAGCCGATCGTCAACCCCAGTGAAAAACCCCAAATATAAAGCCTTGCATTCCTACTTTTTTCTGTCTCGCGCTGTTAGCAGTAGGTGCACTTGTTTCAGCTGCCCTGCACGCCGGGTATGCAAAGCATTTCCATTTTGAACCATTTCATGTGTCTGAAGGTACAAACTCTGCCTACTCGGCATGCCTGGAGAGTAAATCAAGTGCACCTATAAGCCTACCGCTAGTCAATCGGATTGCTCAGATCACCGTGTCTGCAGCTTCCTCGACACACAGCAAACTAAGGGAGTGAACGTTATTCATAATAAGGGTTACATGGAGAAAATCGGACCTCTCTGAAATGAAAATGGATGGTCCTCCCTTCAGCAAAATATATTTTACCTAAACCCTCACTGAACACTTGAAAGGAAAACAAGTGGACTCTCCCCTAAATAATAATTAAAACACAAAGTGGATAGCAGAGAACATGTCTACCATTTACTCCCACTTCCTGGACAGACCGGAGCCTCAGATATGCAGTTTTAGAAATTGTTCTTCGTCCTGTAAGCATTACATGGCAACACAGGAGTTTTGACAGCACACAGGGCTGCAGGCCAGAAGGTTGTGGGTTCGCCGTGGACAGGAGTAGGGGTGGAAAGACCTCCTTCATAGTAAAAGCATTGCATGAATATAACATCGTATTTGCAGGTCTGAGAAAATATTTGCTTTTTATAAACATTTCATGTAATTGTAAGTCATTTCAGATATTAGCAGAATCTTTTTTAATACCACACAAATTACCGAAATTACAGGCTAAGAATGGACAGAGAGATAGGCCTATGTGTTCATCTTATCATATTTCTCCAATGCCAAATCATTGTGTCTTGTTTGCAATGAAACTGTCCCTGTTTGCAAATAATTAAATGTGAGACATCATTAGGAATCCGAGCATGCTACTTTCAAAAGTTAGGCCTACCTTGCTACCCCAGACAGAGTAGGCCTACTGACACAGAAAAATGTAAGTTTTAACTGCTGGCTACTCCTCTTCCAACTTGAAAAGGTCACAAGTGCTTCTTTAAAAGCTGTCTTGGTTTAAACATCTTCTAGTGCACAGAAAGTGAATAGCTTAATCAATTGATAGTGACAGAATTAGATTGCTTCCCAAGTAAATTGTCAAATGTTTTTGCTCCTCGGCAAAAGAAGGTTGTAGCTCAGCCTCTGAATGTCAAAGAAATCAAACAATGATATCCCCGTACGCATCGGAGTCACGTCTTTCCCGCGTATTTTAGAGCTTGTTTCTAGCATAAAACATCGCGGACCAAATCACTTTAAATAATCAGATCCGTTTTATTTTCTTCAAAATCTTAAGCTAACAAGCGGTAGGTAGGCCGGTGCTTTTTGCCGTTTTTCTTTAATAAAAAGTAGGCCTGTGGCATACCCTCTCATACCCCCTACACTCGAGTCTTGGTTTTAACTTAACAGCCCTTCACTGACACGGAAGTAGGCTACTTAAAGAGTGCATGGTGAGTGGGGGAATTGACCAACAAATCTATGGATATAGCAGCCTATAGCCTAATTCCGTCTGTCAAACAGGTAAGCCTACCTCATATTTCTTAAATAGGAAGAAATAGGCTCCAACACAAAGCCCTCTTGTTCTTACTAAAGTCTAATTAAAATGAAGACAATGAATAATGCCTACTCGAATTTGCTGACATTCAGCACCATGAGCTCTCCATTTCTGATTGATTGTGCCGCGGCTGCTGCTTCAAGTTTCAGCACCACAATGTAAGTTACTTGAATAAACTCTGGTAAATAGGCCTTCATCATGGGCAAGAAACATATTGTTTTTATTAAAATCAATTATAGTAGTAGCAAGGTATCAAAGTTGACCTCCAGTCCTCCTTCTCATCTTCGCGCTCTCCTTCTCATACTGAACAGAACATATGCTATAGGCTAGCCCGCATGCAAGATAGGGTATGTTTTAATCAAAAATTATTTTGGGAAGAAGCATTTGAGTCTCCTCCTGAACTGCCACCTTAGTCCTACACAGCACAGCCATTGGTTAGGCAGCACACAAAACAGTTTTGGATCAGTTTTGATCAGCAAGAGCAGAGCAGAGCAGGCCAGGGCTCAGGGTTGGAATATCCTTTGCGGCTGTTAATGCAGCCTAGTTTTATTTACACCATCCCAGCAGCTACCTCAGAAATATAACTTTGCTCTGTGCTTCTCCGAGCATGCACTTCATAGCCTATAGGCCAGGGGTAGGCAACCCTGGTCCTGGAGTGCCGCAGGCATTTAATGTTTTTGGTTTAACTGACCTGGAAGACCAGGTGTGTTGAATTTAGGCAATCACTGAACTGATCAATTAGCTCAGTTGTTCAGGTGTGGTGCGTAGTTGGAACAAAATCCTGCAGTACCTGCAGAATTCCAGGAACATGGTTACATACCTCTGCTGTAGGCTATGGATCGTTTGATTGAGACCACAATAAATAGCCTATAGTTGCACTTGATATTGCAAAATTTTAATGAGCAACAATTCATGTCTGATCTGGTGATGTGTGACTGGGGGAATGTGTCATCTATCTCAGATTCAGATCAGGCCCTAAATTGTTTTAATTCTCTGTTTAACAATGTAGCTTGTAAGCATGCTCCGTATAAAAAACTATGAGTAAAGGATAGATACACTGCTCAAAAAAATAAAGGGAACACTTAAACAACACAATGTAACTCCAAGTCAATCACACTTCTGTGAAATCAAACTGTCCACTTAGGAAGCAACTCTGATTGACAATAAATTTCACATGCTGTTGTGCAAATGGAATAGACAACAGGTGGAAATTATAGGCAATTAGCAAGACACCCCCAATAAAGAAGTGGTTCTGCAGGTGGTGACCACAGACCACTTCTCAGTTCCTATGCTTCCTGGCTGATGTTTTGGTCACTTTGAATGCTGGCGGTGCTTTCACTCTAGTGGTAGCATGAGACGGAGTCTACAACCCACACAAGTGGCTCAGGTAGTGCAGCTCATCCAGGATGGCACATCAATGCGAGCTGTGGCAAGAAGGTTTGCTGTGTCTGTCAGCGTAGTGTCCAGAGCATGGGGGCGCTACCAGGAGACAGGCCAGTACATCAGGAGACGTGGAGGAGGCCGTAGAAGGGCAACAACCCAGCAGCAGGACCGCTACCTCCGCCTTTGTGCAAGGAGGAGCAGGAGGAGCACTGCCAGAGCCCTGCAAAATGACCTCCAGCAGGCCACAAATGTGCATGTGTCTGCTCAAACGGTCAGAAACAGACTCCATGAGGGTGGTATGAGGGCCCGACGTCCACAGGTGGGGGTTGTGCTTACAGCCCAACACCGTGCAGGACGTTTGGCATTTGCCAGAGAACAACAAGATTGGCAAATTCGCCACTGGCGCCCTGTGCTCTTCACAGATGAAAGCAGGTTCACACTGAGCACATGTGACAGACGTGACAGAGTCTGGAGACACCGTGGAGAACGTTCTGCTGCCTGCAACATCCTCCAGCATGACCGGTTTGGTGGTGGGTCAGTCACGGTGTGGGGTGGCATTTCTTTGGGGGGCCGCACAGCCCTCCATGTGCTCGCCAGAGGTAGCCTGACTGCCATTAGGTACCGAGATGAGATCCTCAGACCCCTTGTGTGACCATATGCTGGTGCGGTTGGCCCTGGGTTCCTCCTAATGCAAGACAATGCTAGACCTCATGTGGCTGGAGTGTGTCAGCAGTTCCTGCAAGAGGAAGGCATTGATGCTATGGACTGGCCCGCCCGTTCCCCAGACCTGAATCCAATTGAGCACATCTGGGACATCATGTCTCGCTCCATCCACCAACGCCACGTTGCACCACAGACTGTCCAGGAGTTGGCAGATGCTTTAGTCCAGGTCTGGGAGGAGATCCCTCAGGAGACCATCCGCCACCTCATCAGGAGCATACCCAGGCGTTGTAGGGAGGTCATACAGGCACGTGGAGGCCACACACACTACTGAGCCTCATTTTGACTTGTTTTAAGGACATTACATCAAAGTTGGATCAGCCTGTAGTGTGGTTTTCCACTTTAATTTTGAGGGTGACTCCAAATCCAGATCTCCATGGGTTGATAAATTTGATTTCCATTGATAATTTTTGTGTGATTTTGTTGTCAGCACATTCAACTATGTAAAGAAAAAAGTATTTAATAAGATTATTTCATTCATTCAGATCTAGGATGTGTTGTTTAAGTGTTCCCTTTATTTTTTTGAGCAGTGTACAATTCATGCATGGATTGTCAGAAAAATTACAGGAAAGAAATGTAGCTTGGGCTAAGACTAGATTGACTGATACTATGTCTGACTGGCAGTCCTTAAGACATTTGAGAAATAGATGTCCATCTCTGGTTAGAAAAGCAAAGTGAACATACAGTACTTCTTGAACTGTGTATCTGAGAATGGTGGGAATCCAGCGAACTTCTGGAAAGTAGTCAAATCTCAATTTGCAATATGTAACTTTTTGGGGGACCAGACCAAATTCACATAAAAATGTGAGTTATAGATCTACAGTTGAAGTCGGAAGTTATTTAAGTACACCTTAGCCAAATATATTTAAACTCAGTTTTTCACAATTCCTGACATTTAATCCAAGTAAAAATTCCCTGTCTTCGGTCAGTTAGGATCACCACTTTATTTTAAGAACGTGAAATGTCAGAATAATAGTAGAGAGAATGATTTATTTCAGCTTTTATTTCTTTCAGCACATTCCCAGTGGGTCAGAAGTTTACATACACGCAATTAGTATTTGGTAGCATTGCCTTTAAATTGTTTAACTTGGGTCAAACGTTTCGGGTAGCCTTCCACAAGCTTCCCACAATAAGTTGGGTGAATCTTTGCCCATTCCTCCTGACAGAGCTGGTGTAACTGAGTCAGGTTTGTAGGCCTCCTTGCTTGCACACGCTTTTTCAGTTCTGGCCACAAATGTTCTATAGGATTGAGGTCAGGGCTTTGTGATGGCCACTTCAATACCTTGACTTTGTTGTCCTTAAGCCATTTGGTCACAACTTTGGAAGTATGCTTGGGGTCATTGTCCATTTGGAAGACCCATTTGCAACCAAGCTTTAACTTCCTGACTGATGTCTTGAGATGTTGCTTCAATATATCCACATAATTTTCCTTCCTCATGATGCCATCTATGTTGTGAAGTGCACCAGTCCCTCCTGCAGCAAAGCACCCCCACAGCATGATGCTGCCACCCCGGTGCTTCACGGTTGGGATGGTGTTCTTCGGCTTGCAAGCAACCCCCTTTTTCCTCCAAACATAACAATGGTCATTATGGCCAAACAGTTCTATTTTTGTTTCATCAGACCAGAGGACATTTCTCCAAAAAGTACGATCTTTGTCCCCATGTGCAGTTGCAAACCGTAGTCTTTCTTTTTTATGGCGGTTTTGGAGCAGTGGCTTCTTCCTTGCTGAGCGGCCTTTCAGGTTATGTCAACATAGGACTCGTTTTACTGTGGATATAGATACTTTTGTACCTGTTTCCTCCAGCATCTTTACAAGGTCCTTTGCTGTTGTTCTGGGATTTATTTGCACTTTTCGCACCAAAGTAGGTTAATCTCTAGGAAACAGAACGCATCTCCTTCCTGAGCGGTATGATGGCTGCGTGGTCCCATGGTGTTTATACTTGCGTACTATTGTTTGTACAGATGAACGTGGTACCTTCAGGCGTTTTGAAATTGCTCCCAAGGATGAATCAGACTTGTGGAGGTCTACAATTTTTTTCTGTGGTCTTGGCTGATTTCTTTTGATTTTCCAATGATGTGAAGCAAAGAGGCACTGAGTTGGAAGGTAGGCCTTGAAATAGACCACAGGTACACCTCCAGTTGACTCAAATGATGTCAATTAGCATATCAGATCCTTCTAAAGCAATGACATCATTTTCTGGAATTTTCCAAGCTGTTTAAAGGCACAGTCAATTTAGTGTATGTAAACTTCTGAACCACTGGAATTGTGATATAGTGAATTGTAAGTGAAATAATCTGTCTGTAAACAATTGTTGGAAAAATTACTTGTGTCATGCACAAAGTAGATGTCCTAACCGACTTGCCAAAACTATAGTATGTTAACAAGACATTTGTGGAGTGGTTGAAAAACAAGTTTTAATGACTCCAACCTTAGTGTATGTAAACTTCCGACTTCAACTGTATCATTCTACTTGAAAGCAAGTCTAAGAAGCGGTATATCTGTTCTATGTGTGTTATTTCTATGCTTCCCGTTCTTAAGATTTGTTTTTGCGTCTTTTACTTTCGGTTTTGTACACCAACTTCAAACAGCTGAAACAACAATATTTTTAGTTATTGAAAATGTATTTCACAGCGGTTTAGATGGTACAATGATTCTCTACACTATGCTAGCTTAGTTTGTCACATAAACTGAAATTAAGTGAACTATTAGAGTTTTAGCAACCAGGAAATGGCAGAGCGATTTCTGCATAGTACAACTTTAAATAAAGGTAAAATAGAAAGTTATGTAAGCACAATCTTACTCTGCTTATCTTAAGGTCACAATTAAAGTAAGCACACAGTGATTAAAACACCTGGTTTACTGCACAATCTTTCGAATTATTAGGACGTGTAAACTTCTAAATCAGAGTCCCAGGGGTGTATTTGATCTATGCATGTGGCAGCACCAGCAGCACAAGCCTCCCTCTTATGCGCAAGTGAATTGAGTTCGGGAACATTCAAAGTATGCATCTTAGAAATGGTTTTCACATACAAACGTTATGTGTCCAAACTCAGAATTAAATAAGCTTCCCAAAAATAACATAGTCGCTGTGGTAGAACGTTTATTTTGATTGGCAATTGTCTGCATCAAAGTCCCATCAGGTAGCCTGATTTCAGATGTGTCGATGTACAATAAACAGGATTATTAGGGGAAATCGTTCTTCTTGCAAAGCATGTCAACTTTTAACTTTGACTATTCACAATAATTGTTCTGTGTGCATGTAACTGTACTCCAAGATCCTATTGGCCTATTGTAATCCAAGAAGACACTGGAGGTATATCAACACCTCCTTCATAGCCCTACTCATAAGGTTTCTAACCGTGGAGCTGCTTGCTGCTTGTTGTCTCTGTTCCTCAGGTCGGTACATAGAGAACCATGGAGTGATCCACAACATGTGGTTCAACACTACGACCCAGGAGAAGAAACAGTACTACATGACCCAGTTTGAGGATTCTTACTGGGACAACGGGAGTCTGCCCATCTGGATAACAGCGCAGAGACAAGTGGGTGCAACACACACACACACAGAGAATCTCTCTCTCTCTCTCTCTCTCTCTCTCTCTCTCTCTCTCTCTCTCTCTCTCTCTCTCTCACTCACACACTCACCTTCCTTAATTCCTTCCTTGCCCATATTGGGTCTGAAGCAATAAGTGTAATAAAATAAAGTTAGAATAATTTAGAATCCTTCCTCACCCGTGCAGGGTCTGAAGGCGGGCTCCCTCCACTTCCCTGGCACGGCCGCAACCTACAAAGGTGAGAGGGTCAAGGTGAGCCAGGTTGAACCTCGTTTCTACGAGTACAACAATGAGACGGAATGGAGAATCGACATCGACAAGGTGATTGGTCAGTGGTTCTCAGAGGAGGACCTGGACTTTGTGTCTTTGTACTTCGGTGAACCAGACGGAACGGGACACAAGTACGGCCCGGATTCCCCGGAACGCCGGGAGATGGTGCGACAGGTGGACCGGACCGTGGGATACATCCGGGATACGGCCCGGAATCACGGCCTCTCCAACCGGCTCAACATCATCATCACGGCCGATCATGGAATGACCACCGTCCTAAGGAATGGTCTGGTCGACGAGATCATCCTATCGGAGATTCCGGGATTTGACTTCCGGGATATCAAGTTTCACCTGGTGGACTACGGGCCGTCAGGAATGCTTCTTCCCAGAGAGGGAATGCTGGAGAAGGTGTACCAAGCCCTGAAAGGAGGCCACCCTCACTTGCATGTGTATAAGAAGGAGGATATGCCTGCCAGACTTCACTATAGTAACCACCCTCGCCTCCTGCCCCTGATTATATTCGCTGATCGAGGATACGTCATCAATGGGGTGAGTGAGCAGAAACAGTGTCCTAACAGTGAGCAGAAACAGTGTCCTAACAGTGAGCCGAAACAGTGTCCTAACACAGTCCCCCTCCCCCACCCCCACCACCTCTTCATACTGCCTTGATGGCATGCATTGAAGTTCTGTTACCAAAATTAACTGCAATCTCTGCATTTGGACTAAAACCATATAAGCTCTCTTTCATTATCGTCCCTACAGTTGTTCCCAGTCCAGTTCAACAAGGGAGAGCACGGCTATGATAACCAGGTGATGGACATGAAGCCGTTCTTCAGAGCCGTGGGGCCTGACTTCCAGAAGAACTTGGTGGTGGGACCCTTCGAGACAGTCAATGTGTACCCGCTGATGTGTCACCTCCTGGGCATCACACCGGAGGTCAACGATGGGTCCCTGGAGGTCACCCGCCAGATGCTGGTCCCCAAGAAGGACCTGGGATCCTATGAGAGTAAGCCTTTTAGTTTATAATTTATTGGGAATGTGCAGAGCAACCTAGGATACTCAAACAGAATTATAAACTTGTCCTATGCCCCATTACCTTGTCCTAGGGTTTACCCACTGAATTACAGTATATTCCTCTTCTGACTTCATAATAGAGAAACATCTTTTAATCACATGAAAGTGAGCCTTTATTTGTCATCAACTGTTAACAGGATAGTCATCAATATTCAAAAAAGCTTGAATGTTGAGAGAATTAATGTAAGCTTGACAGAATCATAAACTGTATTTTTCTTACACCCCATTGCTTAAGTTTACCCAGGCAATTATATTACCCCTATCTCACATTGTTAAACCTTTGCCTTCATAGAGAAACATGTTTTCGAATACACCAGGACATCAGTAAGAAGTTCCAAAAGGACTATCCCATAATAGCGATCTGGCCAATGCTAGTTCTAAGCCCTGCCTTGAACCCTTGCAGATTTAGCTGATAAACCTATGATAACAGATTCTGATAATAAATGTTGCAGAAACCACAAGATCCATATCTTATTTTATGCCTTTATTGGAGATCATAATCTAACAGGATGATTAGCATGTTATTGTGTCCTATCAACAGACAGATTATAGTACATATTGTTATAAAGATGGATTCAGATATGTCTCTGAAATTACAAAAAGGTTAAAGTTTGATAGTGTGTGTTTGTGTGTTATCGGTGTCTCTGTGTGGCATGCGGGTGTTCCTGTGTGTGTGTATCCATTGGTACACACCCAGAATATACCTGCTGTATTCAGCCCTGCTTTTCCCTGCTTTTCCTGCCAGTACTCTGTACTTTGAGTGTCTGTCTTATCTGTAAATGTTTTCCAGACAGGGATATCCAGTGGGACGTCTTCATCGGCCTGTCATCGGTCGCTGGTTTCCTGGCTCTGGTGTTTGTTGTCTCCACAGCTCACGCCATGTTGAAAAGGACCAAAATGAACAGGAGGTAGGCTACAGTATTAGAATGTCCTTCTCAGAGGATAATACCTTCTATTCTAATCTATATCAGCATCATCTTTACATGACTACCACAAGTCCATTTCCTCTTCGTCTGTAGTACTGACTACCATCTTGTCCTCTCCACGTCTGTAATACTGACTACCATCTTGTCCTCTCACTCTCTCTTCCAGATCTAAAGTCACCAAGGAGGATCTCAAAGAAAAAGAGGCCAATATTAAACAAACTTCCTTTTAAAGGCTATGGACTTTGTGGGCGGTCATTTGTTTAGCAAAGTTATTGGTCTCCTGCAAAAAAAATGGTGATTTGTGTGCTAAAATCCTAATAGTGGAGGTGCATAAAGATGGCAGCTCCCATGTATTTACCACAAATACCTCGTTTGCTAAATTCGCCCTGTTGTACATTGCTCTCCGTTACTCTTTTTTTGTATCGGCATTAGCGCAGTATACTGTACATGATCCCGATTCTAGTTCCAGGACGGCGGCAATAAAAAAAAAAAATGAGAAAGTAGATTGTGCTGATTTACTGGCAAATTGAACCATGTTGTGCGCCAAAGTTTAAGAACTTAAAAAAATATACAGTTCTTCAAAGTACAAATTACAAATATCTGGCACAAATATTTGTTAAGCAAATTATCAGCAATCAACAACTTACATCAGTACATCACACACATCTACCGCAAAACAAAACACAAAGGTAAAACAAGAAAATATCTTAAATACATATTAATAATAATAATAATAATAATAATAATAATAAAGTGCAATTTGTATTCACTCAAAAAATCGCATTATAATGATTCAAGATGTCATTGTTGTATTATTAACTAGGGATAATGTCTTAACTAAATGATTAAATTCAATCAGAAGTATTTTAAATGTTGGTATTATTTCTGGAATTTTTGTTTGTGTAGAGAGTATTTGGCAACAAGAATAAAAATATTCACAATAATTTTAATGGTCTTGTCATCATTGAAATAGTAACATACAATATCCTTCATGTAAAAAACATGGCTAGTGTTCAAAAAGCTAAATATGTACTCTGCAAGGTTTTCCCAAAAGTCGATCACAGATTCACATTCTTAGAACAAGTGTGTAAGATTTACCTTCGTTTTTTTTTTTTGGGGGGGGGGGGGGGGAAACACAGATATCATCAACATCAAGAAATTTGGACAACATGGAATTACATGAATATACAGTATCTGATGTAGAATCTTAAAGTGCACTTCCTTACATTTGTTTGGTATACAGTATTTGTAAGGCACCAACCAAGCTTTCTTCCAGACAATGTCAGAAATAAACATGTTCCCCCAAAACAATTCCTCTAGGCGTAAATTGGTTCCTTGAATGGAACATTTGTCTTATGTATTTGTTACAACAAGATTTCTCAAGTAAGCCCACACCTTCCAGGCTGAGTTCTGGATAAGCTCTGTGATCATCACCAAAGCTAAGATGATTTTTCATTAGTGTAGTCAGACCACTGGGAATAGAAATAAACTCTCTGAAAGGTATTGGAAACAGATTCAGTGTTATAAATTGTTTGTATGAAAGAATATTACCCCTGTTGTCGAACACATCAAGAACAAAGTTAATATTTATTTCATGCCAGTTAGGGTAGAACAATACAGTTCTGTCTGAATTATTCCACAAAAGAGCCTTATGGGGGGAACATTTGTGCAAAAAACATTTCCCGGGACATTAAAGCTTGTTGGTGAAACCTAGCCAATTTAGAGGGTAATCTTTCAGGAAGATAATTATATTTCAGTACAAATGTAAGATTTCCCAACTTATTAAACACATTGTTTGGAATGAAATTGTCACGACTTCCTCCGAAGCTGCCTCCCCTCCTTGTTCGGGCAGGCTTCGGTGTTCGTCGTCACCGGCCTTCTAGCCACTGCCGCTCCTCATCTCATCATTCCATTTGTTTTGTCTTGTTTATTACACACACCTGGTTCATATCCCCTCATCAGTACTGGTATAAGTGTTCCCTCTGCCCCCTTGTCTTTGAGTGTGATTGTTTATTGTGGAGGGTAGAGAAGCTCGGTGGAGCTCCGTGTATTTTGTATCGCCGGGAGATTTCCCTGTGTGCCTTGTTATTTCCAGTGTGCCTGTTTTGCGCACTGGAGTGTTTTGACGCATTTCTGCGTAACTCTGTGCTTCGGAATAAATCATTTTATTTTGTGATTTAACCTCCTGCGCATGACTCCTTCAGAATCACTTATCACAGAAATACCAGATTGATTCTGTATTGACCAAACATATTTTCAACCAATTGACCTTGAACGTGTTACTTATGCCAACAAAATCCAATATTTCCAGACCTCCTTCAGATCTCTTATTTGAGAGGATAGACTTTTTCAGTTTGTGAGACTTATTTTTTCAGATAAAGTCAAGAAAGTTCTTGTTAATCTCTTTACAGGTAGAGGGATTTACAAACAAAGACAATGAGGGGTACACAAAGTGAGACAGT
>NC_140012.1:40738788-40743788 GCF_964263955.1 Coregonus lavaretus
ATTTTAAAATTCCATTTCAGTTTAATTGAATATTCAAATTCAATATTTAAATATATTCCGTTTGAATATAGTAGATATTGCGTTCATTGTCCGTGTATCAAGTTTACAAACTGTCATTTGAAGTTGATCAAAGTTTCACATATTCAACTTCTCAGATGCGTTCAGATTGTTTTCAAATTCAGTTCTCTAAATTCAGATTCAAAACCAGAGACAACATCCTGGTACTTTGCCAGCCAGGAGAGGTAGAGGAGAACAGATAGAATCAAACGCTCTCTCTTGTAAACCCAAGCTACTGGTGGTTTCTGAAGCCAAAGTGATATGTTTAATTTATTTTCTTCCTATGAATTTGGCTCTAGCGTTTGAACTGTTATGCCTATAAGCTTTTATAACTGCTTTTCTGAAAGCTAAGACTCTCTGGAATGTGGACATGCCTTTTGATCCCCTCTATGATGATCACAGGCCGCGCATGACACATTAGAAGGGAGTGTCACAAAAAACGAAATTTGCCCCCCATAAGAATATAGTCGAATAGCCCCACGTCAATAAAACTGAATGCAATATTCATTCAATTCAGTTTCAAACTATGAAATACAAAATTCATTTTATGAATTCAATGACTCAATTTGTGCATTACAAATTCAAAAATATTAAATTCAAATTCAATATCCTAATAAATTCAAATATAATTTCTGTTGGCACTGAAATCGCTCCATAGATGAAGACGACGATGATGATGAAGCCGCTTCATTTCTTACAAATGCTCCAGCTTAAGTCTCACCCAATCGTTACCACGATGCCTGAAAAATGTAGAGCCTGTGAAAGGCTTGTATTCAGTCCCATTTGATCTACAGTCAGTGCGGACCACCCACAACCTCCTCTGAAGAGCCTCTCACCCACAACCTCCTCTGAAGAGCCTCTCACCCACAACCTCCTCTGAAGAGCCTCTCACCCACAACCTCTGAAGAGCCTCTCACCCACAACCTCCTCTGAAGGGCCTCTCACCCACAACCTCCTCTGAAGAGCCTCTCACCCACAACCTCCTCTGAAGAGCCTCTCACCCACAACCTCCTCTGAAGGGCCTCTCACCCACAACCTCCTCTGAAGAGCCTCTCACCCACAACCTCCTCTGAAGCCCCTCTCACCCACAACCTCCTCTGAAGAGCCTCTCACCCACAACCTCCTCTGAGCGTTCAGTCCAGAGGAACAAAAGGTGTAATGGGTCCACACTCAAAAAGATGTCGCATAAAGCTTACTTCATTTTTTCATTGTTCAGTCCAGAGGAACAGGAAAGGACGTCCAGAGCTAACATAGAACAGAGCGCTACTCTACACACAAACAACTAACTACTGGCCTCTTAACTATTGTTTGCATATGCTCTCACATCTCGCCTGTTCCTGCTCTTTCAGCACACAGCCAACTGATAGAAGTTAAGAAAATATTATTACATGGTTCTACTAACAATAAGGGAAGAAAATAAACCTAACGGCTTTGATACATTTTAGTCATTTAGCAGACGCTCTTATCCAGAGCGACTTACAGTTAGTGAGTGCATCAATTTTTTTTTCTTCATACTGGCCCCCCGTGGGAATCGAACCCACAACCCTGGCGTTGCAAACACCATGCTCTACCAACTGAGCTACATCCCTGCCGGCCATTCCCTCCCCTACCCTGGACGACGCTGGGCCAATTGTGCGCCGGCCCATGGGTCGCCCGGTCGCGGCCGGCTACGACAGAGCCTGGATTTGAACCAGGATCTCTAGTGGCACAGCTAGCACTGCGATGCAGTGCCTTAGACCACTGCGCCACTCGGGAGATACTGCTTGAGTCCCAAATGGCACCCTATTCCCTATGAAGTGTACTACTTTTGACCAGGGCCCATATGCTCTGGTCAAAAGTAGTGCACTCCACTAGGGGCTTTTTCCAGTTTTTATTAATCAGAGCCAGTGTGTGAGGACTCCCTCACTGATCTGAAGCTTCCGCCTTATTGTGTGTTCATTTGGGATGTTTCACCATTGATTTAGTTGTTTGTTTTGTGACATTTCAGTACTGCCTGGTGTGGGACTGGAGATAACGGCCCTTTTGTCTCGATCCACGCAAAAGTCAATTGTAAACATACACTAGCTCACACAAACAAACAAACAAACACACACACACACACACACACACACACAATCTCAACACTGGCACATAATTCACATAGTGGTATTATACAACTTTCGATAATCCTTTGGGTCATGTCCGATGTCAAGACAAACTTGGCTCCTCAAGTCATGTTGACACCACAACACTGACAGCCAGCCAAAATATATATATCTGGTTTGGCAGTTGAGAAAGTACAACCTGAGGCAGGTTCTATTCCTGTCTGTTATGATGTGTGGATGTATCTTCTGTTATCATTCACTCTTTGTGTTCCTCTCTGTCCTCCAGCTGAAGTCGTTCCACAATGAGCTTCTGACCGAGCTGGAGAAGAAGGTGGAGCTGGATGCACGATACCTGAACGTGAGTGTCCTTCTAGACCAGTGGTTCCCAACTCCAGTACTCCCAACAGCACACATTTTTGTTGTTGCCCCGGACAAACACGCATACCTAATTTAGGGCTTGATGCGTAGTTGAAGTTGAGTCAGGTGTGCTTGTCCAGGGCGACATTTAAAGCTGCACTATGTAACTTTGTGGGCAACCCGACCAAATTCCCATAGAAATGTGACTTATAGATCTGTCATTCTCATTGAAAGCAAGTCTAAAATGCGGTAGATCTGTTCTATGTGTGCTATTTCTAATCTTCCCGCGCTTAAGTTTCATTTTTTGTGTCTTTTTACTGTTGGTTTTGTACACCAGCTTCAAACAGCTGAAAACAACAATATTTTTGGTTAATTAAAATATATTTCACAGCGGTTTAGATGGTACAATGATTCTCTGCACTTGTTTTGTCACATAAACTGAAATTAGGCAAACTATTAGAATTTTAGCAACCAGGAAATGGCGGCGCGATATCTGCATATTGCACCTTTTTAAAATGTGTACAGTCGGGGGGTACTGGAGGACTGGAGTTGGAAATATTGTCCTAGAGAACCATCATTCATTATTGTCTCCTTTTCATTCACTTCAGTCACTCTCCCAGTTGTTTAGCACCTTCTAAATACACCTTTAGATGTGTTCTCAACTTCACTATATGGCAAAAATAGCATGTGTTACTGTTCACTTTGAACTATAAGACGGAGGTGTTTAGCGAGCTTCTAACTATTGGTTGACACCCCTTACAAATACTGCTTTTTATTACCTATATTTTTTTGGGGTATATTAGCTGTTTTCTTATGACATTACAGCAGAGTTCATTTCATTTTAGTTCAGTTTTATATAATGCCTTTATACAATTCTGTGTCAGTGGTTGTGTATTCCACATTTTAGAATGTGTTGATGCAGACTGGTGCTTTAACTGTATTCCACGTTGGCTGGCTAGTCTTCCCTATGGAGCAGCAGAAACCAGGATAGGATTCACATTATCATAAAATCATCAGCTAGAGACAAACTCCACGGCTTTCTTAGCACTTATTTTAATTTCCCACAGGTTTTCATCATAACCACTCAGCAATAAAGTTACAAATTACTTTCCTGTCTTACTTTCCGAATCATGAATTATGATACATTTTTTTTAATGAAAATAAGAAGTTGAAGTTTTATTTAAGGGATAAATACATTTCTAGAGATTATTGAAGAGAATGTAGGATTTGTTTTTTTCAAAGCTTTCCCAGACAATTTCTGTCGTGGAATTGGGAAGCTTAAATAAAGGCCTACTAAACTTGAATGAATGTCAGCCCAATGAAGCATCCCTTCAAATTAAAGTGTCATTTTTAGATGCTCACAAAAGAAAAGTCACTAATAAAATAATACTGTGTCCTCTGTTTGAAATTCATATTGACCTCGTCAGTTCATTTGAGGCCGTACTTTGGCAGGCCAGCAGCGGATCAGAAAAGCATATGTTCTCTCTCTCTCTCTCTCTCTCTCTCTCTCTCTCTCTCTCTGTCTCTGTCTCTCTGTCTCTCTCTCTCTCTCGCTCAGTCTCTCTCTCTCTCTCTCGCTCAGTCTCTCTCTCTGCTCTGTTATTTCAGCGTTGACAAAAGTAATTAGCCACGCTCAGCTAGGTTTTCCCATCAGACAGAAATAAAATATTGGAAACATTGTTTTGTGGCGGGCAGACAGGCCAGGCCACAGGATTGCATCAAAAACTCTTGGCAGAGGTGAATGAGTGAAACACAAAGGCATTGGTTTGGAACACAATGAGTCCTACAGCCACTGGTGCCACATCAATCAGCAAATAGGAGGTGGTCAGGTGGTTTGAATTGGGACTAAACACATAATGAAAGTGGTAGAACACTAGTCTAAGGGAGCCAATGACTGTATAGCTATGTTAAAACTGACTCTATACTCCCACCTACAGGCGGCTCTGAAGAAGTACCAGATGGAGCACAAGAGTAAAGGAGAGAGTCTGGAGAAGTGTCAGGCAGAACTGAAGAAGCTCCGCAGGAAGAGCCAGGGCAGCAAGAACCCCTCCAAGTACGGAGACAAGGAGATGCAGGTGAGTGACCGGAGAGAGGAGGGGTGAGGCATGGGGGTGTGAGGGCGGGGAGAATGTGTGTGTGTGTGAACTTTGAATTACCCAAAGGGCCTCAGGTTCGTATAGCTTGCTACTGTGAATGAACAGACAGACTGGGTCCCTAGTCAGCCTTTGGACGATGCCAGCTGGTGGGTCAAAGGTTCACCGTAGGGGAGGATGGTGGATGGTTTGTCTACAGAGCCTTAAAAATGCTGTATCATCCCATTGGCCACAGCCCAGCAGGTGTCTGAGATAGATAGCCAATCAAAACCAAGAGGAGATTTAGGCTGAGCAAGTATCTTATGGTCCCTTTTACTGAAGCAGAAGAAGTTGACTAAAACTAACAACAACAACAACAACAACTCCGTAACCTTCAGTCCATGTGTAGACGTTAGCCAAGTCGTCTCTA
>NC_140012.1:40748788-40826036 GCF_964263955.1 Coregonus lavaretus
GAGTCCCACCCCTTCAACCTTTCCTTTCTTACTGCTGAATCTGCTTCCTGTCAGCACCAGTGATCCCCTGTTCCCCCACCGCTAAGACTTCTGGCTACAGTAAGACTCCAGGAGATGGTCAGAGCATAGGAACCTCCAATGCGTTTTGTGAAGGAGGCGAGGCTGGACGCGAGGAATTAAGGAAATACAATTGAGTCATCCCCAGGCTGTGTGGGCGGGACCTGGTTTGATTGACAGCTGAGAAAGAGCATGAGAGGACCATTAGATTGTACTTTACTGAGAGAGAGATCACAAGATGGAGACATTACCAAATGCCAGATGCATTAACAGTAATTATTCAGATGACATTACATAACATTTAGTCCATACTTGGGAGCTAAACACTGAAATGCTGTCATCACACACTGCACAGTGAGCAGAGAACATGTAAATGAATGTACTTTAATGTACTCTAGGTCTATATCAAGCATCTAATCTAAGGCCTGTACTGTTCAGCATCTAATCTAAGGCCTGTACTGTTCAGCATCTAATCTAAGACCTGTACTGTTCAGCATCTAATCTAAGGCCTGTACTGTTCAGCATCTAATCTAAGACCTATACTGTTCAGCATCTAATCTAAGGCCTGTACTGTTTCAGCATCTAATCTAAGACCTGTACTGTTCAGCATCTAATCTAAGGCCTGTACTGTTCAGCATCTAATCTAAGACCTATACTGTTCAGCATCTAATCTAAGGCCTGTACTGTTCAGCATCTAATCTAAGGCCTGTACTGTTCAGCATCTAATCTAAGGCCTGTACTGTTCAGTATCTAATCTAAGGCCTGTACTGTTCAGCATCTAATCTAAGGCCTGCACTGTTCAGCATCTAATCTAAGACCTGTACTGTTCAGCCTCTAATCTAAGGCCTGTACTGTTCAGCATCTAATCTAAGGCCTGCACTGTTCAGCATCTAATCTAAGACCTGTACTGTTCATCATCTAATCTAAGGCCTGTACTGTTCAGCATCTAATCTAAGGCCTGTACTGTTTCAGCATCTAATCTAAGACCTCTGTGATTGCCAACACGGGTTTTGCCACCAAGTACTAAGTCATGTTTTGCAGAGGGGTCAAATACTTATTTCCCTCATTTTAAAATGCAAATCAATTTATAACATTTTTGACATGCGTTTTTCTGGATTTTGTTGTTGTTATTCTGTCTCTCACTGTTCAAATAAACCTACCAATAAAATTATAGACTGATCATGTCTTTGTCAGTGGGCAAACATACAAAATCAGCAGGGGATCAAATACTTTTTTCCCTCACTGTATATATATACAAAAGTATGTGGATAACCCATCAAATTAGTGGATTCTACTATTTCAGCCACACCCGTTGCTGACAGGTGTATAAAATCGAGCACACAGCCATGCAATCTCCATAGACAAGCATTGGCAGTAGAATGGCCTTACTGAAGAGCTCAGTGACTTTCCATGTGGCATTGTCATAGGATGGCACCTTTCTAACAAGTAATTTTGTCAAAGTTTGGCCCTGCTAGAGCTGCCCCGGTCAACTGTAAGTGCTGTTATTGTGAAGTGGAAACGTCTAGGCGCAACAACGGCTTAGCCGCGAAGTGGTAGGCCACTCAAGCTCACAGAACGGGACCGCAGAGTGCTGAAGCCCGTAGCGTGTAAAAATCATCTGTCCTCGGTTGCAGCACTCACTACCGAGTTCCAAACTGCCTCTGGAAGCAACCGTTCGTCGCAAGCTTCATGAAATGGGTTTCCACTGCCGATCAGCCGCACACAAGCCTAAGATCACCATGCAGTTTTGGGAAGGCCCTTTCCTGTTTCAGCATGACAATGCCCCCATGCACAAAGTGAGGTCCATACAGAAATGGTTTGTCGAGATCTGTGTGGAAGAACTTGACTGGCCTACACAGAGCCCTGACCTCAACCCCATCGAAGACCTTTGGGATGAATTGGAATGCCGACTGCGAGCCAGGCCTAATCGCCCAACATCCGTGCCCGACCTCACTAATGCTCTTTTGGCTGAATGGAAGCAAGTTCCCCGCAGCAATGTTCCAACATCTAGTGGAAAGCCTTCCCAGAAGAGTGGAGGCTGTTATAGCAGCAAAGGGGGGACCAACTCCATATTAATGACCATGATTTTGGAATGAGATGTTTGACGAGCAGTTGTCCACATACACTACCGTTCAAAAGTTTGGGGTCACTTAGAAATGTCCTTGTTTTCGAAAGAAAAGCAATTTTTTTGTCCATTTTAAAATAACATCAAATTGATCAGAAATACAGTGTAGACATTGTTAATGTTGTAAATGGCTATTGTTGCTGGAAACTACTGATTTTTTAAAATGGAATATCTACATAGGCGTACAGAGGCCCATTATCAGCAACCATCAGTCCTGTGTTCCAATGACACGTTGTTTATCATTTTAAAAGGCTAATTGATCATTAGAAAACCATTTTGCAATTATGTTAGCACAGCTGAAAACTGTTGTGCTGATTTAAAGAAACAATAATCTGGCCTTCTTGAGACTAGTTGAGTATCTGGAGCATCAGCAATTGTGGATTCAATTACAGGCTCAAAATGGCCAGAAACAAATAACTTTCTTCTGAAACTCGTCAGTCTAATCTTGTTCTGAGGAATGAAGGCTATTCTATGCGAGAAATTGCCAAGAGACTGAAGATCTCTTCCAACGCTGTGTCCTCAACTGGCAGCTTCATTAAATAGTACCCGCAAAACACCAGTCTCAACGTCAACAGTGAAGAGGCAACTCCGGGATGCTGACCTTCTAGGCAGAGTTGCAAAGAAATAGCAATATCTCAGACTGCCCATCTTAATCTTTTATTTTTATTGGCCAGTCTGAGATATGGCTTTTTCTTTGCAACTCTGCCTAGAAGGTCTGCATCCCCGAGTCTCCTCTTCACTGTTGACGTTGAGACTGGTGTTTTGCGGGTACTATTTAATGAAGCTGCCAGTTGAGGACCTGTGAGGCGCCTGTTTCTCAAACTAGACACAATAATGTATTTGTCCTCTTGCTCAGTTGTGCACCGGGGCCTCCCACTCCTCTTTCTATTCTGGTTAGAGCCAGTTTGCGCTGTTCTGTGAAGGGAGTAGTACACAGCGTTGTACGAGACTTTCTGTTTCTTGGCAATTTCTCGCATAGAATAGCCTTAATTTCACAGAACAATAATTGACTGACGAGTTTCAGAAGAAAGTTATTTGTTTCTGGACATTTTGAGCCTGTAATCGAACGCACAATTGCTGATGCTCCAGATACTCAACTAGTCTCAAGAAGGCCAGTTTTATTGCTTCTTTAATCAGCACAACAGTTTTCAGCTGTGCTAACATAATTGCAAAAGGGTTTTCTAATGATCAATTAGCCTTTTAAAAATGATAAACTTGGATTAGCAAACACAACGTGCCATTGGAACACAGGACTGATGGTTGCTGATAATGGGCCTATGTAGATATTCCATAAAAAATCAGCTGTTTCCAGCAACAATAGCCATTTACAACATTAACAATGTCTACACTGTATTTCTGATCAATTAGATGTTATTTTAATGGACAAAAAAATTGCTTTTCTTTCAAAAACAAGGACATTTCTAAGTGACCCCAAACTTTTGAAAGGTGGCGTACATCACACAGCAGCAACGTATCAAATCACATTTGATTTGTCACATGCTTCGTAAACAACAGGTGTAGACTAACAGTGAAATGCTTACTCACGGGCCCTTCCCAACAATGCAGAGAAAACAGAGAAATAACAGGAAAAATTATAACACCAGGAATAAATCCACAATGAGTAGCGATGACTTGGCTATATAAACGATGTACCGGTACCGTGTCGATCTGCAGAGGTACGAGGTCATTGAGGTAGATATGCACATATACAGTAGGTAGGGATAAAGTGACTTGGCAACAGGATAGATAATAAACAGTAACAGCAGCGTATTTGATGAATCAAAAGAGTTAGTGCAAAAAGGATCAATGCAGATCATCCGGGTAGCTATTGACTAACTATTTAACTAACTATTTAGCGGTCTTATGGCTTGGAGGAAGAAGCAGACAGAGTGCCTGAAATGGAAACTAATTGCTTGATGTCTCAGTAAAGGTACTGTAGCTGAGGGTAGGGTGTAATCACAGGCTTTTACTTTGAAAACAACACTAGTCATTTGAATCCTACAGTTCCATCATTGATGACTAATAAAGTTCCTCAAGTGTTTTAGTCTTCTCTCTTTCCTTTCTGTAATCAGAGGAAAGAGAAGAGATCAATGGTCCTCTTCTTAGTCATCCGAGTCATTAGGCTCGTTACAGAAAGCAGAGGCCACAGTCACACTGTGTAGTGGTGTCATCTGATGGCTCAACTATGGTGAGGGAGGGGGGGGGAGAGGTGAGGATCCTATTGTGTAACAATCTCAGAGAAGAAACACCTTGAAGTGGATAGTATCTTCACACAGCATCTCTGACTGTCCTTTATCATTTCTGAGGGAGGGAAGGCGGGGGAAATTAAAGCTCCAGGGTAGCAGCGTGTGGAGTGGTAAATGGGAAGCTGAGTATTTGCAGTAAACATCTGCTTGCATTGCTTTAATGAGTTTTGTAATGGGGCTGACATTTCCGTGTGTGTGTGTGTGTGTGTGTGTATGTGAATTATGTGTTTGTGTCTCCCTAATGTGAGCTTAGAGGGTCAAGCCTCACAAGTCTGTTTTTGTGGAATATTTTTGTATTCAACAAGGATTTGTGTGTATGCCTTTGTCTAGATGTTGACGACTGTTGTGTGGAGGACAGTTTTCATGACCTGTCTAGTATCTCTACGGTAACAAAGGATGAACTCAATTGTCCTCGTCTTAGGCTGATCTCTGTATGTGTCATCGACGTCATTAGCGACTAATCCTACTTTAACTCTGCTTATATCGGCCATTTTGTTTTAATAAGGCAGGGAATTAGTGATCCATTGTTTACTACTCAATGTATGCTGTGTATCAGTGTGAGTCAGAATGTAGGAGAGTGTTTGATGTTATTCTATGTACAGATTTGTCCCACTGATTTAACTGCTGTCACCTTATTCTAGTGCTACTCAATATGAAAGTATATTTAGGACCCCCCGCAGAACTCCTGCAGAACTCCTGCAGCTAAATGTAAATGTTCAGGTTGTTGTTGGCTGTACTTCATGGTTGTTGTTGGCTGTACTTCATGGTTGTTGTTGGCTGTACTTCATGGTTGTTATTGGCTTTACTTCATGCACCTAACTACAGATCTATAATCAGATTAGTAGAAAACAACCTTAACCATTGGCTCTCACACACACACACACACACACACACACACACACACACACACACACACACACGCATACATACATATATACAGCTGTGGAAAGAATTAAGAGACCACTGCACATTTTTCTTAAATCAGCATCTCTACATGTGTGACAGCCATTCCATTCCAGTGTCTGTTGAATTCCAACACAGGCACACCTCATTCTACTGAATTAGGTACTGATTAGGTGATCACATGAACCAAATCTTATTTAATGAGGAAAAGCATAAAAACCACTGCTGTGGTCATCACTATCCTCTTGCAATAGGACCAGCTGGATGGCAAAAACAGTGCTAATAGTACCTCAAAAGTAATATTAATCAAAATATAACTATTGACCATGCCAAAAGAGTTGAAAAGGAAAGTTTTGAGTGAGGAAAAGAAGGGTTCAATTCTGGCTTTACTGGCAGAGGGATACAGTGAGCGTCAGGTTGCTTCCATCCTTAAAATTTCAAAGACGGCGGTTCATAAGAACAAGTTCAAGCAGCAGACATTGGGGACAACAAAGCTACAGACCGGCAGAGGGCGAAAACGACTCTCTACTGACCGGGATGACCGCCAACTCATTTGAATGTCACTCAACAACCGAAGGATGATATCAAGTGACCTACAAAAAGAATGGCAAACAGCAGCTGGGGTGAAGTGCACGGCGAGGACGGTTCGAAACAGGCTCCTAGGGGCAGGGCTGAAGTCGTGCAAAGCTAGAAAAAAGCCAGTCATCAATGAGAAGCTAAGAAGAGCCAGGCTGAGGTTTGAAAAATACCATAAGGATTGGACCGTAGAGGACTGGAGTAAGGTCATCTTCTCTGATGAGTCCAATTTTCAGCTTTGCCCAACACCTGGTCGTCTAATGGTTAGACGGAGACCTGGAGAGGCCTAAAATCCACAGTGTCTCGCACCCACTGTGAAATTTGGTGGAGGATCGGTGATGATCTGGGGGTGCTTCAGCAAGGCTGGAATCTGGCAGATTTGTCTTTGTGAAGGACGCATGAATCAAGCCACGTACAAGGTTGTCCTGGAAGAAAACTTGCTTCCATTTGCTCTGACATTGTTCCACAACTCTGAGGATTGGTTTTTCCAGCAGGACAATGCGCCATGCCACACAGCCAGGTCAATCAAGGTGTGGATGGAGGACCACCAGATCAAGACCCAGTCATGGCCAGCCCAATCTCCAGACCTGAACCCCATTGAAAACTTCTGGAATGTGATCAAGAGGAAGATGGATGGTCACAAGCCATCAAACAAAGCCGAGCTGCTTGAATTTTTGCGCCAGGAGTGGCATAAAGTCACCCAACATCAATGTGAAAGACTGGTGGAGAGCATGCCAAGACGCATGAAAGCTGTGATTTAAAAATCAGGGTTATTACACCAAATATTGATTTCTGAACTCTTCCTAAGTTAAAACATTACTATTGTGTTGTTTTTAAAATGAACATGAACTTATTTGTTTTGCCTTACTCGAGGTCTGACAACACTGCATCTTTTTTGTTATTTTGACCAGTTGTCATTTTCTACAAATAAATGCTCTAAATGACAATATTTTTATTTGGAATTTGGGATAAATGTTGTCAGTAGTTTATAGAATAAAACAAAAATGTTATTTTTACCCAAACACATACCTATAAATAGTAAAACCAGAGAAACTGATAATTTTGCAGTGGTCTCTTAATTTTTTCCCACAGCTGTGTATAAATGTATACATACATACATACATACATAACTGACCTTAGATTAGTTTCTAGAGTCTAGGGGACAACTACATCCTACTGTACCTTATGTCTTCTCCCTGTCCACCTACTCCTCCCTCTTCCTCGCCCCGCCCCCCTGCTCCACCCTCTTCCTCACCCCGCCCCCCTGCTCCACCCTCTTCCTCACCCCGCCCCACCCCCTGCTCCTCCCTCTTACTCACCCCGCCCCCCTGCTCCTTCCTCTCCTCGCCCCGCCCCCCTGCTCCTCCCTCTCCTCGCCCCGCCCCCCTGCTCCTCCCTCTCCTTGTCCCGCCCCCCCTGCTCCTCCCTCTTACTCGCCCCGCCCCCCTGCTCCTCCCTCTCCTCGTCCCGCCCCCCCCTGCTCCTCCCTCTCCTCGCCCCGTCCCCCCTGCTCCTCCCTCTCCTCAGTATGTTGAGGCCATTGGCAGCAAGCAGAGTGACCTGGACCAGTACACAGCAGAGGGCTACAAGAGTGCGCTGTCAGAGGAGAGGAGGAGGTACTGTTTCCTGGTGGACAGACAGTGTGCCGTGGCCAAGAACAGCAGCTCCTTCCATAGCAAGGTGAGATGTCGGACTCAGATTTTTATCTGCAGGTTTCTGTTACCCAAAACTGTTAACTTATTTTCTCTTTGCAGTTCATCCACTGCTTTAGCCTATTGAGGGTTAAAACCAACTAGCTCACAGTCTGATGTCAGAATTAGACATTCATCCTTGTTTCTCAAATGTTACATTTCGAAGTTGTTCCAAACATTACATTTCAAAGTGTTTGTTCAGTTTAGGCATTAACTCTGAATGAAGGTTAGGGTTAAGTTCAGGCATTAACATCCACTGCTTTAGCTATTGAGGGTTAAAACAGTGGGGTCTACCACTACAAGGTAATACAGGCACTTTCACCCCCACCAACAGGTCTAGGGTTGCAATATTCTGGTCACTTTCCCAAAACTTCCAAATGAAGAATTCTAGGTTGGAAGCTTCCCTCACAGCTTATCCCATTTTTATTCCAGGAATCATCCAACTGGGATTTCTGGGGGAAAATTGTACAACTCTAAACAGGTCAACAGTTTCTGTCACCACAAACTGTTAACTTCTCATTTTGGGACGATTCATTTACTTGTTTAGTCTGGCTTTAGCCATTGCGTCCAGTGGCTTTGCTTAAAGACTGCCAATCATGCCACGGTCGCTCTCACACATCAATGCAGCCACATAGTCTCTTTATTCAGGAGATTTCATAGTCCAAGTCCTGGTTAAGTGGGAGTTCCCTTTCTGCTTTGTTTATCTCAAGCCTTGGAGCAAGGCTGAGAGACTGAGCAGTGGGAGGAAAAGAGGTGAAGAGGAGGAGGGACAAAAGGATAGGAAGGGAAGAGTGTGAACAGAGTGTCCCACTTCCACAAGTACACTTAGTGCTGATGTGAATTACCAGGGGGAGAATGTGTGGGCTGACTGTCTATAGACAATACTGATGTGCTGACAGAGAAAGAGAAGGAGAGAGAGAGGAATAGAGAAAGAGAAGGAGAGAGAGAGGAATAGAGAAAGATAAGGAGACAAAGAGGAACAGAGAAAGAGAAGGAGAGAAAGAGGAACAGAGAAAGAGAAGGAGAGAGAGAGGTACAGAGAAAGAGGAGAGAGAGAGGAACAGAGAAAGAAGGAGAGAGAGAGGAACAGAGAAAAAAGGAGAGAGAGGAACAGAGAAAGAGAAGGAGAGAGAGAGGAACAGAGAAAGAGAAGGAGACAGAGGAACAGAGAAAGAAGGAGAGAGAGGTACAGAGAAAGAGGAGAGAGAGAGGAACAGAGAAAGAAGGAGAGAGAGAGGAAGAGATAAAGAGGAGAGAGAGAGGAACAGAGAAAGAGAAGGAGAGAGAGAGGAACAGAGAAAGAGAAGGGGAGAGAGAGGAATAGAGAAAGAGAAGGGGAGAGAGAGGAACAGAGAAAGAGAAGGAGAGAAAGAGAGAGGAACAGAGAAAGAGAAGGAGAGATGAACAGAGAAAGAAGGAGAGAGAGAGGAACAGAGAAAGAAGGAGAGAGAGAGGAAGAGATAAAGAAGGAGAGAGAGAGGAAGAGATAAAGAGGAGAGAGAGAGGAACAGAGAAAGAGAAGGAGAGAGAGAGGAACAGAGAAAGAGAAGGGGAGAGAGAGGAATAGAGAAAGAGAAGGAGAGAGAGAGGAACAGAAAGAGAAGGAGAGAGAGAGGAATAGAGAAAGAGAAGGAGACAGAGGAACAGAGAAAGAGAAGGAGACAGAGGAACAGAGAAAGAGAAGGGGAGAGCGGAATAGAGAAAGAGAAGGAGAGAGAGGAACAGAGAAAGAGAAGGAGAGAGAGAGGAATATAGAAAGAGAAGGAGAGAGAGAGGAACAGAGAAAGAGAAGGGGAGAGCAGAATAGAGAAAGAGAAGGAGAGAGAGAGAGGAACAGAGAAAGAGAAGGAGAGAGAGGAACAGAGAAAGAGAAGGAGAGAGAGAGGAATAGAGAAAGAGAAGGAGAGAGAGAGGAACAGAGAAGGAGACAGAGGAACAGGGAAAGAGAAGGAGAGAGAGGAATAGAGAAAGAGAAGGAGAGAGAGAGGAACAGAGAAAGAGAAGGGGAGAGCGGAATAGAGAAAGAGAAGGAGAGAGAGAGGAATAGAGAAAGAGAAGGAGAGAGAGAGGAATAGAGAAAGAGAAGGAGAGAGAGGAATAGAGAAAGAGAAGGAGAGAGAGGAATAGAGAAAGAGAAGGAGAAGAGAGGAATAGAGAAAGAGGAGAGAGAGGAATAGAGAAAGAGGAGAGTAATAGAGAAAGAGGAGAGTAATAGAGAAAGGGGAGAGAATTTGTGTTTCGAAGCAATTTCGAAAGAGGCAGTGAATATTCTGTGTGAGGGGAAATATGGAGAACAAGAGATTGTAGAGAGACATAGACAGAACGAGAGTACATATTGAAGAGGTGGGCAAGAGAGGACCCTCTCTCTCTCCCTCCCTCCCTCCCCCACACTGTAGAACACTCCAACACAGTACAGAATAGTGGTGCCCTCCGTGTATACAACACACATAATTAAGGTAGCAGGAATTGTCCTGTGGTGACAGAGCAGGAGTAGAGGAACAGGAATACAGTGAAATAAGATGAAGAAGCAGACCGTTGGAGTTGATCATCTCTCTGGCATGGAGCTCCAGAGGTCACACTTCCACCAACACGACACACACTACATATACCTAGCAGATGCTACCACCTGGGAGCTTAGTCCCCTCCTGGCACCGCTTCCCAGCCCACCAACGGAGAGAGACCAGGGAGGAACACTCTGACTGCTACACAGAAAGCAATAAGGTGGAAGAAAACATGGAGAGAAACATAGCTTTAAGTAGGCTATGTACAGAGACCAAGAGGAACATACT
This sequence comes from Coregonus lavaretus, assembly GCF_964263955.1. NCBI lineage: Eukaryota > Metazoa > Chordata > Actinopteri > Salmoniformes > Salmonidae > Coregonus > Coregonus lavaretus. The sequence continues at coordinate 40,759,176 of NC_140012.1, forward strand.
GTAGATGGAAGGATATGTCACTTCGATAAATAATGTCTGACAGTCAAACTTATTTGGTGTCAATGGGCACACTCAAGGTGCTATCTAAAACCTAAATGGTTCTTCCGCTGTTCCCATAGGAGAACCCTTTTGAAGAACCCTTTTTCAGGTAGAATTACATTTACATTTTACATTTACGTCATTTAGCAGACGCTCTTATCCAGAGCGACTTACAGTTAGTGCATACATTATTTAATTTTTTCATACTGGCCCCCCGTGGGAATCGAACCCACAACCCTGGCGTTGCAAACACCATGCTCTACCAACTGAGCTACCTCCCTGCCGGCCATTCCCTCCCCTACCCTGGACGACGCTGGGCCAATTGTGCGCCGCCCCATTGGTCTCCCGGTTGCGGCCGGCTACGACAGAGCCTGGATTCGAACCAGGATCTCTAGTGGCACAGCTAGCACTGCGATGCAGTGCCTTAGACCACTGCGCCACTCAGGAGATCCTTTTGGTTCAAAGTAGAACCCTTTTGAGTTCTACAGATGATGTCGCGGGGCAGCCGCCCCTCTGCCTTGAGTGCTATAATCCTGGGAGGGAGGCTGCTGGTGGACAGATTTGAGACGAAATGGCTGCTAGACTGGTAATGAGGCTGCTTCAGCTCCCCAGGCCAACACCGAGAAGAGCTGTCAGAGCTGAGAGAGAAGGATGTTTTAGTTTGGTGCTATGGCAGAGAGGTGAAGCTCTCACTCTCGCTTTCAATTCAAAAGGTTTTATTGGCTTGGTGAAGGTGAAATAAACAATATAAAATGAACAGTAACATTACACTCACAAAAGTACAAAAGGGAAAATAAGTAAATATACATATGGGTTGTATATAGAATGGTGTTTGTTCTTCACTGGTTGCCCTTTTCTTGTGGCAACAGGTCACACATCTTGCTGCTGTGATGGCACACTGTGGTATTTCACATAATATATGAGTTGATCAAAATTGGATTTATTTGTGGGTCTGTGTAATCTGAGGGAAATATGTGTCTCTAATATACAGTTGAAGTCGGAAGTTTACATACACTTAGGTTGGATTCATTAAAACTCTTTATTCAACCACTCCACAAATTTCTTGTTAACAAAATATAGTTTTGGCAATTCAGTTAGGACATCTACTTTATGCATGACACAAGTAATTTTTCCAACAATTGTTTACAGACAGATTATTTCACATATAATTCACGGAATAACAATTCCAGTGGGTCAGAAGTTTACATACACTAAGTTGACTGTGCCTTTAAACAGCTTTGAAAATTCCAGAAAATGATGTCATGGCTTTAAAAGCTTCTGATAGGCGAATTGACATAATTTGAGTCAATTGGAGGTGTACGCAGGTGGCTTAGTGGGTAAGAGTGTTGTGCCAGTAACCGAAAGGTCGCTGGTTCTAATCCCTGAGCCGACTAGGTGAAAAATCTGTCGATGTGCCCTTAAGCAAGGCACTTAACCCTAATTGCTCATGTAAGTCGCTCTGGATAAGAGCGTCTGCTAAATGACTAAAATGTAAAATGTAAATGTACCTGTGGATGTATTTCAAGGCCTACCTTCAAACTCAGTGCTTCTTTGCTTGACATCATGGGAAAATCAAAAGAAATCAGCCAAGACCTCAGAAAAAAAATTGTAGACCTCCACAAGTCTGGTTCATCCTTGGGAGCAATTTCCAAATGCCTGAACCTACCACGTTCATCTGTACAAACAATAGTACGCAAGTATAAACACCATGGGACCACGCAGCCATCATACCGCTCAGGAAGGAGACGTGGTCTGTCTCCTAGAGATGAACGTACTTTGGTGTGAAAAGTGCAAATCAATCCCAGAACAACAGCAAAGGACCTTGTGAAGATGCTGGAGGAAACAGGTATCTATATCCACAGTAAAACGAGTCCTATATCGACATAACCTGAAAGGCCGCTCAGCAAGGAAGAAGCCACTGCTCCAAAAACGCCATAAAAAAGCCAGACTACGGTTTGCAGCTGCACATGGGGACAAAGATCATACTTTTTGGAGAAATGTCCTCTGGTCTGATGAAACAAAAATAGAACTGTTTGGCCATAATGACCATCGTTATGTTTGGAGGAAAAAGGGGGCAGCTTGCAAGCCGAAGAACACCATCCCAACCGTGAAGCACGGCGGTGGCAGCATCATGCTGTGGTGGGGGTGCTTTGCTGCAGGAGGGACTGGTGCACTTTACAACATAGATGGCATCATGAGGAAGGAAAATTATGTGGATATATTGAAGCAACATCTCAAGACATCAGTCAGGAAGTTAAAGCTTGGTCGCAAATGGGTCTTCCAAATGGACAGTGACCCCAAGCACACTTCCAAAGTTGTGGCAAAATGGCTTAAGGACAACAAAGTCAAGGTATTGGACTGGCCATCACAAAGCCCTGACTTCAATTCTATAGAAAATGTGTGGGCAGAACTGAAAAAGCATGTGCGAGCAAGGAGGCCTACAAACCTGACTCAGTTACATCATCTCTGTCAGGAGGAATGGGCCAAAATTCACCCAACTTATTGTGGGAAGCTTGTGGAAGGCTACCCGAAACATTTGACCCAAGTTAAACAATTTAAAGGCAATGCTACCAAATACTAATTGAGTGTACGTAAACTTCTGACCCACTGGCAATGTGATGAAATAAATAAATAAAAGCTGAAATAAATCATTATCTCTACTATTATTCTGACATTTCACATTCTTAAAATAAAGTGGTGATCCTAACTGACCTAAGACAGGTGTATGTAAACTTCCGACTTCAACTGTATATGGTCAGCTCAGTTTCCAACTCATTTTGTGGGCAGTGTGCACATAGCCTGTCTTCTCTTGAGAGCCAGGTCTGCCTACAGCAGCCTCTCTCAATAGCAAGGCTATGCTCACTGAGTCTGTACATAGTCAAAGCTTTCCTTAATTTTGGGTCAGTCACAGTGGTCAGGTATTTGCTCTCTCGCTCTCTCTCTCAGATGTGATACTTGAGCTGGAGATCCCACACACTGACACCTGCTTTCCAGGAGCCCATGCTCTCCCGCCTAGGCTGACTCAACTACCTCAGATAATGTCGTTTGCAGTTTCTCCTGAACTTTATAACCCTATACTCTTCTGTAATGTCACCTTAGGTATAAATACACTTAACGTTTGACCAGATTCAAAGGAACACCTTGTTACTCACTCTTCACTCTTCTCTCACCAGAAAATCTCAGTATTCAAACCCCCCCACCACACAGTGTCTCACCACTCTGTTTATTTACCTGTCTTCTCCAGGGTAAGGACCTGCTAGCCCAGAAGATCCCAGCATGGCAGCAGGCGTGTGCTGACCCTACCAAGCTGCCTGACCGTGCCATGCTCCTGGCCCAGCAGATGACCTCTACAGGGGGTACCCTGGGGACGGGCTCCCGCACCCACCATGGTTCCAAGGGCAACCTGCTCATCTCTGACCCCATTCCCGGCGCCAAACCCCTGCCTGTACCCCCCGAGCTGGCCGCCCTCATGGGCCAACAGGTGGGTCACCGTTACTGTGGTATTACTATGATATTGCTGTGATAGCACTGTGATAGCACTGTGTTATTACTATGATAGTACACATCTATTACTACAATATGACCCAATGGTGAGGTATAGAGTTGCTATGGTTTTTCAGCACTATTGGAGAAACATTCAGCTAATTGGGTGCTGCAGGCATCCATTTTTGCTTATCATCACTAATTGTGTTTTGGATTATGAAGCTTTGAAGCGCTGTGTGTGTGTTGCCTTGGTGTTTGAGGGAGTACTCTTGAGTGTTGGGGCCAGCAGCAGGTTTGTGGGCTGCGGCTCTAACGACGTTCCTTAATAAACACCACCAGCTAGTCTGTTGCCTAGCAATGCCCCAGGGTTGCCTAGCGATGCCTCAGGATGTTGGAATTCCATTATGGAATCTCTTGGAGCCTCTCCTTTTAGAACACAGAAGCCCTCAGAACCCCTCCCTGATGCCTCAACACAAACACGCAAACACACACACACACACACACTTGTTGATGCAAATGAAGTCGTTAGTGCTGCATGCTAATAGAAAATGCCTGTAGGAAGGAACAGAAACAGATTCCTTGGGTCTGTTGGGCTGTTGGTTGTTTCACACCCTGCTTCCACTCTGCTGTGTTGTTGTTCGTAGTGGTGCGTGCGTGCGTGTGTGTGCGTGTGTGTGTGTGTGTGAGTGTGTGTGTGTGTGTGTGTGTGTGTGTGTGTGTGTGTGTGTGTGCGTGCGTGCGCTCATGTGTGTGAAATACAGTAATATCTGTGAGGAAGCCTCTAAGGCTGTGTTTACACAGGCAGCCAGATTCTGATATTTTTTCCCACTAATTGGTATCTTTTCACATCAGATCTTTTTCAGAGCTGATCTGATTGGTCAAAAGACCAATTAGTGAAAAAAAAGGGCTGCCTTAAAGGGAGGGAGGAAGAGGAGATTATTATTATTAGTAGTAGTATTATTAGTATTGTGTAACATTCTCAGAGTATAAACACTTTGAAGTGGATAGTATCTTCACACCGATCCCAAAGCAACTCTTGACTGTCCTTAATCATTCTGTTTTGTGATGATGTGTATTGAAATGTCTTTCAACAATAACTTCGGTCCAGTCACATTGAAGACTGGCGGTTGGGATTATTTGTGGCTGTGTAGTGGTGCTGCTTAGTAGTTCCGTTTTTAAAGTTGATTGATCTCTTAGTTAAAGATAGAGTAAGCTAAATGACGTTGCCACTGGCAGCACAGCAGATATTGCGATGAATGAGATGCACGACTTCACTCTCACAGTCACGCACAGTATGTGCACGGGTCAGCTTCACGCCTTTACAATGCGGTAGCCACGGGACCAAAACAGCAGAGAAGTTGAGCCTCGCGCTTTAACGCTCTTAGTTGTTGTAGAAATTGACCCACTTTGCTGTTTACTTCCTGCATCTGCATCATCATATCGCTGAGTCTACCTTTAATCAACACAACATGGCCCATTTCCAACAACATAGTCTCCCTCTCATTAGTAGTGATGGGATTCACATTATGTAATGCTTTTCTGTGATGGAAGAATGTTAACTAACACATGATTCACTCCCTTTCTCCCTTCATTCCTTACTTCCTTCCTACTTTCCTTCCTTCCTCCCTCCCTCTCTACAGCGTATAATGGGACCAGGAGGAGTAGATGGAGGGATGCCCATGGTGAATGGAACGACAGGGGCCCACGGAGGAGCCGGAGGGGGAGGAGGGGAGGACTACCAACACTGGATGGAAGGGAAGATGGCTCAGGCCCAAGCTCAGGCCCAAGCTCAGGCCCAAGCTCAGGCCCAGGCCCAGGCCCAGGCCCAGGCCCAGGCCCAGGCCTCCTCCCAACCCCAGCACCTCTCCCAGCCCCACAGACAGGGCAGCGAGGTCTACTCCAACACCCTGCCTGTCCGTAAGAACGCCCCCGCCAAGAGCAACGCCACCATGGGTAAGGAGGACCAGGATAGTGGAGGAGGGGGGGGGGGCAGAACAGAGCTCCATAAGCATCTTGAGACCCTCAAATCACATGTACAGGAGCTAGGCCAATGCATTATGGGGTCTCAATGGTATTCCGCTATATCGGTAGTCAAGTGAGAATATTACAAAATACGTCACTAGTGTACTTTATGAATGTAGCCTCTGTCACAGAGACCTTGGAGAGTGAACTCCTTGATTGTGACCTTTTTTAAGAATTGAACATTGACTCCATGCTGTCAAGGACCTTGTTCCCTCTATTGGCTTGTATCTACTTTATATTAGCCCGTATCTCTCCTTCCATCACCGTGTACACCTGCACTTAAAGAACTGTAGTCTCAATGAAAGCAGGGCACGTGGGATTAGGAGGGAGGAAGAGGACAGTGTTTCAAAAGGAGAAACAGAGTCACATTAGGTGAAGGACAGAGGCAAGGCTTTAAGGATAATGGAAGCATTTAAAGTCACTTCGGAGAGTTGGGTTATAATATCACATTAGTCCTGCATGTTATACTTAGTGCAGGTACCCTATACAGGTGGTCCTGTGTGACTTGGTTTGGCTTAGTTATCTGCTTAAAGACCTAGGACTTGATTTAATCCGTATCGCAGAAGTTCTGCGGTACAGCACGATTGAAATTTAAAGGCAACCCCTAGGTTTGGTCATCAGTCCTATAGATCTAGTCAAGCTCATGTACAGTACACTGTAGAGAAACAGTTAGAAACCTCGTAACTCCCTGCTTGTCTGGTTTCTTCCACTTTGGAGCACAATGAACACAACCTTAGATTTGGTGTGATTTGACTCTCTTCATATATATCGCTCTCTCTCTCTCTGGATTTTGTCTTGCCATATTGAATGTGCTATGTACAGTGCCTTGCAGTTTTTCCTATTTTTTTGCATTACAACCTGTAATTTAAATTGATTTTTCTTTGGATTTCATGTAATGGACATACACAAAATAGTCCAAATTGGTGAAGTGAAATGAAAAAAATAATATCGGAAAAGTGGTGCTTGCATATGTATTCACCCCCTTTGCTATGAAGCCCCTAAATAAGATCTGGTGCAACCAATTACCTTCAGAATGTGACAAGGTGTGAATGAAGGAGTCAGGCGCAGGAGGTAAAACACAGAAGTCCAGAGTTTATTCCGTTTATATAAATCAAACGCCCAAAGAGTCAAACGAAACTATTACAAGGGAAAACATCCACCTTGGCATAAACACAGTGACTAGTAGCTCAACCGAGCTACACGCTCTCACAACAAACAATCACTCACAAAGACAAGGGGAACAGAGGGAACACTTATACACATGCAGCCTCGGGGAATGAGCACCAGGTGTGTGTGATTGACAAGACATGACAAGTGGAGTGATGAGAATGGGATCGGCAGTAGCTAGTACTAAGGTGACGACAAACGCCGAAGCCTGCCCGAACCAGGGGGGGGGGGCAGCCTCGGCGGATGTCGAAGGGCTAACCACGGGATACCCAAGACTACAGGGTAAGCAGGAGACTCAATAATCATAAAGGTGATCTGCGCAACATTTTATTTTTTATTTTTATTTTTTATTTTTTTACCTTTATTTAACCAGGTAAGCCAGTTGAGAACAAGTTCTCATTTACAACTGCGACCTGGCCAAGATAAAGCAAAGCTGTGCGATAAAAACAACACAGAGTTACATATGGGGTAAAAAAACATAAAGTCAAAAATACAACAGAAAATATATATACAGTGTGTGCAAATGTAGCAAGTTATGGAGGTAAGGCAATAAATAGGCTATAGTGCAAAATAATTACAATAGTATTAACACTGGAATGCTAGATGTGCAAGAGATTATGTGCAAATAGAGATACTTGGGTGCAAAAGAGCAAAATAAATAACAATATAGGGATGAGGTAGTTGGGTGGGCTAATTTCAGATGGGCTGTGTACAGGTGCAGTGATCGGTAAGGTGCTCTGACAACTGATGCTTAAAGTTAGTGAGGGAGATAAGAGTCTCCAGCTTCAGAGATTTTTGCAATTCGTTCCAGTCATTGGCAGCAGAGAACTGGAAGGAATGGCGGCCAAAGGAGGTGTTGGCTTTGGGAATGACCAGTGAGATATACCTGCTGGAGCGCAGACTACGGGTGGGTGCTGCTATGGTGACCAATGAGCTAAGATAAGGCGGGGATTTGCCTAGCAGTGATTTATAGATGGCCTGGAGCCAGTGGGTTTGACGACGAACATGTAGTGAGGACCAGCCAACAAGAGCGTACAGGTCACAGTGGTGGGTAGCGTATGGGGCTTTGGAGACAAAACGGATGGCACTGTGATAGACTACATCCAATTTGCTGAGTAGAGTGTTGGAGGCTATTTTGTAAATGACATCGCCGAAGTCAAGGATCGGTAGGATAGTCAGTTTTACGAGGGCATGTTTGGCAGCATGAGTGAAGGAGGCTTTGTTGCGAAATAGGAAGCCGATTCTAGATTTAACTTTGGATTGGAGATTCTTTATGTGAGTCTGGAAGGAGAGTTTACAGTCTAACCAGACACCTAGGTATTTGTAGTTGTCCACATACTCTAGGTCAGACCCGTCAAGAGTGGTGATTCTAGTCGGGTGGGCTGGTGCCAGCAGCGTTCGATTGAAAAGCATGCATTTAGTTTTACTAGTGTTTAAGAGCAGTTGGAGGCTACTGAAGGAGTGTTGTATGGCATTGAAGCTCGTTTGGAGGTTTGTTAACACAGTGTCCAATGAAGGGCCAGATGAATACAAAATGGTGTCGTCTGCGTAGAGGTGGATCTGAGAGTCACCAGCAGCAAGAGCGACATCATTGATATACACGGAGAAAAGTGTCGGCCCAAGAATTGAACCCTGTGGCACCCCCATAGAGACTGCCATAGGTCCAGACAACAGGCCCTCCGATTTGACACACTGAACTCTATCTGAGAAGTAGTTGGTGAACCAGGCGAGGCAGTCATTTGAGAAACCAAGGCTATTTAGTCTGCCAATAAAAATGCGGTGGTTGACAGAGTCGAAAGCCTTGGCCAGGTCGATGAAGACGGCTGCACAGTACTGTCTATTATCAATCGCGGTTATAATATCGTTTAGGACCTTGAGCGTGGCTGAAGTGCACCCATGACCAGCTCGGAAACCGGATTGCATAGCGGAGAAGGTACGGTGGTATTCGAAATGGTCGGTGATCTGTTTGTTAACTTGGCTTTCAAATACTTTCGAAAGGCAGGGCAGGATGGATATAGGTCTGTAGCAGTTTGGATCTAGAGTGTCACCCCCTTTGAAGAGGGGGATGACCGCGGCAGCTTTCCAATCTCTGGGGATCTCAGACGTTATGAAAGAGAGGTTGAACAGACTAGTAATAGGGGTTGCGACAATTTCGGCGGCTAGTTTTAGAAAGAAAGGGTCCAGATTGTCTAGCCCAGCTGATTTGTAGGGGTCCAGATTTTGCAGCTCTTTCAAAACGTCAGCTGTCTGAATTTGTGTGAAGGAGAAGCGGGGGGGGGGGCATGGGCAAGTTTCAGCGGAGGGTGCAGAGTTGGTGGCCGGGGTAGTGGTAGCCAGATGGAAAGCATGGCCAGCTGTAGCAAAATGCTTGTTGAAATTCTCGATTATTGTAGATTTATCGGTGGTGATAGTGTTTCCTAGCCTCAGTGCAGTGGGCAACTGGGAGGAAGTGCTCTTATTCTCCATGGACTTTACAGTGTCCCAAAACTTTTTGGAGTTAGTGCTACAGGATGCAAATTTCTGTTTGAAAAAGTTTGCCTTTGCTTTCCTGACTGCTTGTGTATATTGGTTCCTAACTTCCCTGAAAAGTTGCATATCGCGGGGGCTATTTGATGCTAATGCAGTACGCCACAGGATGTTTTTGTGCTGGTCAAGGGCAGTCAAGTCTGAGGAGAACCAGGGGCTATATCGGTTCTTAGTTCTGTATTTTTTGAATGGGGCATGTTTATTTAAGATTGAGAGGAAATTACTTTTAAGGAACAACCAGGCATCCTCTACTGACGGAATGAGATCTATATCCATCCAGGATACCTGGGCCAGGTCAATTAGGAAGGCCTGCTCGCTAAAGTGTTTTAGGGAGCGTTTGACAGTGATGAGGGGTGGTCGTTTGACCGCGGACCCGTTACGGACGCAGGCAATAAGGCAGTGATCGCTGAGATCCTGGTTGAAGACAGCTGAGATGTATTTAGAGGGTATGTTAGTCAGGATGATATCTATGAGGGTACCCATGTTTATGGATTTAGGGTTGTATCTGGTAGGTTCGTTGATAATTTGCGTGAGGTTGAGGGCATCTAGTTTGGATTGTAGGATGGCCGGGGTATTAAGCATATCCCAATTTAGGTCACCAAGCAGTACGAACTCTGAGGATAAATGGGGGGCAATCAATTCACATATGGTGTCCAGGGCACATCTGGGGGCTGAGGGGGGTCTGTAGCAAGCGGCAACAGTGAGAGACTTATTTCTGGAAAGGTGGATTTTTAGAAGTAGAAGCTCAAACTGTTTGGGCACAGACCTGGATAGTATGAAAGAGCTCTGCAGGCTATCTCTACAGTAGATTGCAACTCCACCACCTTTGGCAGTTCTATCTAGACGGAAAATGTTATAGTTGGGGATGGAAATTTCAGAATTTTTGGTGGCCTTCCTGAGCCAGGATTCAGACACTGCTAGAACATCAGGGTTGGCGGAGTGTGCTAACGCAGTGAATAACTCAAACTTAGGAACCAAGACTTTTGCGATTACAGAAGTCAGCAAATGATAGCGCCTGGGGAGTAGGAGTGATACTGAGGGCTGCAGGGCCTGGGTTAGCCTCTACATCACCAGAGGAACAGAGGAGGACTAGAATAAGGATACGGCTAAAGGCTTTAAGAACTGGTCTTCTAGTGCGTTGGGTACATAGAATAAAGGGGGCAGATTTCCGGGTGTTGTAGAAAAGATTCAGGGCATTATGTACAGACAAGGATATGGAAGGATATGAGTAAAGTGGGGGTAAACCTAAGCGTTGGGTAACAATGAAAGAGATAGTATCACTAGAGGCATCAATTGAGTCGGTCTCTGCGTGTATGGGGGGTGGGACAAAGGAGCTATCTAAGGCAGGTTTAGCTGGGCTGGGGGATCTACAGTGAAATAGTACAATTAGAAATAACCGAAACAACAATAAGCTAACCATGTTTGGGATGAGGCTAAACATAAACAGGATGTAGTACCGTAAAAAGGAACAGTCCAGCAGACATCAGCTGTATAGCTGAGTTATCATAAGGTCCGGTGAACAGCAATAGGATAGTTCGGAGGCTGCTAAAGCACTAGCAGGTAAGAGGCCACGGCTAGCGTGTGCTAGCGGGCCGGGGCTAGCAGATGGAATCTTCGTGGTCGACGTCGTCGTAACCACATCAGACGATTTCGTCGGCAGACCAGTCATGTAGGATCGGCGGGGCTCCGTGTCAACACTAGGTGGTCCCGTCCGGTTGACAGAGAGGTAGATAGCCGGGAGATGGGCCTAGCTCAGGATGATTAGCCAGACCACAGCGTCCATTTAGTTGAAGCTAGCTGGTAGCGATGAATCCGGAGTTAAAGGTCCAGTGATTCAGTGATTCCGGCAGAAAAACTGATATGTTCTGGGTCGATAACGCGCTGTGCAGACTGGCCGAATATCCGGTGATTAATATCCAGTGATTAAATTAATACCGCAGAAAAGAAATCCAATGTTCTGGGTGAAATACCGCTAACTGTGGCTAATAGCAAGTAGCTAGTTAGCTGACTAGCTAGTTTCAACTGGAGATTCTAGATAAAAGGTAAGTCAATACTAGAATCCGTTCCACATTGAGTGAGGCGGGTTGCAGGAAAGTATATTTTGTAGAAGGATGAAAAGTCTGATAGGGAAATATGTACGAAAAATACAAAAAAACAGGGTATTTACAGGCTATTTACAGACACACGACAAAAACAGAACTGCACTACTTCGCCATCTTGATTACGTCTCCTGCGTAATCATGGTGACTGGTACCGTAACTTCCTTAACCAACCCGGACCCTAATGGTCGACTATCAAGTGCTCTGATGGGGAGTGGAATGTTTAGGGGAACCAATGAAATGCCTTGACGGTGTGAGAATGCCCTGTCCATAGAATTCCAAGCTGCGCCTGAATCGACCAGCGCCTTACACTGGGAACCTACCAGCCTTACACTGGGAACCTACCAGCCTTACACTGGGAACCTACCAGCCTTACACTGGGAACCTACCAGCCTTACACTGGGAAACCTACCAGCCTTACACTGGGAAACCTACCAGCCTTACACTGGGAACCTACCAGCCTTACACTGGGAACCTACCAGCCTTACACTGGGAACCTACCAGCCTTACACTGGGAACCTACCAGCCTTACACTGGGAACCTACCAGCCTTACACTGGGAACCTACCAAGTGATCGGGAAAGGAGATAGATAAAGTACAGTGCGCCACAAAGGGTTCTGAACACGTTTGGGTGTTCGTTACCTGGGGTGATGCGTGAGTACCCTGCCTACCGCCTCCAGGCACAAAAGAACGTTGACTGCGACGTGAGGTGGATGCTCCCTTCGTGCCACCAGAGTGGCACTGTCGCTGTTCTCCTGCGCTCTCTCGACCGGCGGCTCCCCCCAGCTCCATTTGCTCGGGGTCAGAGTCGTCCGGAGTGGGAATGGGCAGACCCCTACCAGGATGTCCTCTGGCTGCTAGCAGATTGTCCAGCCGGATGGCCATGTCCACCAGTTGGGAGAACGATATCATGGCATCCCGGCAGGCTAGCTCCCGTCGGACTTCCTCCCATAAGTGCCACCGGAAATGGTAGATCAGGGCCTGTTCGTTCCACCCGGACCCCACTGCCAGCGTCCGGAACTCCAGAGCATAGTCCTGAGCGGTCCTCGTCCCCTGCCACAGATGAACCAGTCGTTCGCCCACCTCTCGACCCTCAGGCGGGTGATCAAAAACGGCCCGAAAGTTGCGAGCAAACTCCCCGTTGTCCTCCAACGCAGTACCTCCCTCATTCCACAACGCGTTGGCCCACTCCAGGGCTCTCCCACAAAGGCAGGAAACGAGGACGGATACCTTCTCCCGCTCCCGGGGCGCCGGCCTGATGCTGGAGAAATACAACTCCAGTTGGAGTAGAAATCCCTTACATCGTGCTGCTGTCCGGTCAAACGCCGGTGGCCGGGATATCTGGATCCCTCCAGGGGCTGGGGTGTAGGTGGCTGGATCCGGTTGACAAGCTGGTCTCGATAGATCAGATCCTCTCCTCTCCAGGCGTTGTACCACCTGAAGAACCCGATCCATCGCTTCCCCCAAGCTGGCCAACATCGAGGAATGTTCCTGGACCCTTGCAACAACTCCAGGCATGCGGTCTTCTCCTGCTGACTCCATATCAGATCAGGTGAGTGATTCTGTGACGAGGTGTGAATGAAGGAGTCAGGCGCAGGAGGTAAAATACCGAAGTCCAGAGTTTATTCCGTTTACATAAATCAAACGCCCAAAGCGTCAAACGAAACTATTACAAGGGAAAACATCCACCTTGGCATAAATACAGTGAATAGTAGCTCAACCGAGCTACACACTCTCACAACAAACAATCACTCACAAAGACAAGGGGAACAGAGGGAACACTTACAGTGAGGGAAAAAATTATTTGATCCCCTACTGATTTTGTACGTTTGCCCACTGACAAAGACATGGTAGGTTTGAACAGTGAGAGAAAGAATAACAACAACAAAAATCAAGAAAAACACGTCAAAAATGTAATAAATTGATTTGCATTTTAATGAGGGAAATAAGTATTTGACCCCCTCTCAATCAGAAAGATTTCTGGCTCCCAGGTGTCTTTTATACAGGTAACGAGCTGAGATTAGGAGCACACTCTTAAAGGCAGTGTTCCTAATCTCAGCTTGTTACCTGTATAAAAGACACCTGTCCACAGAAGCAATCAATCAATCATATTCCAAACTCTCCTCCATAGCCAAGACCAAAGAGCTCGCCAAGGATGTCAGGGACGAGATTGTAGACCTACACAAGGCTGGAATGGGCTACAAGACCATCGCCAAGCAACTTCGTGTTTGGAGGAGAAGGAATGCTGCCTATGACCCCAAGAACACCATCCCCACCGTCAAACATGGAGGTGGAAACATTATGCTTTGGGGGTGTTTTTCTGCTAAGGAGACAGGACAACTTCACCGCATCAAAGTGACGATGGACGGGGCCATGTACCGTCAAATCTTGGGTGAGAACCTCCTTCCCTCAGCCAGGGCATTGAAAATGGGTCGTGGATGGGTATTCCAGCATGACAATGACCCAAAACACACAGCCAAGGCAACAAAGGAGTGGCTCAAGAAGAAGCACATTAAGGTCCTGGAGTGGCCTAGCCAGTCTCCAGACCTTAATCCCATAGAAAATATGTGGAGGGAGCTGAAGGTTCGAGTTGCCAAACGTCAGCCTCGAAACCATAATGACTTGGAGAAGATCTGCAAAGAGGAGTGGGACAAAATCCCTCCTGAGATGTGTGCAAACCTGGTGTCCAACTACAAGAAATGTCTGACCTCTGTGATTGCCAACAAGGGTTTTGCCACCAAGTACTAAGTCATGTTTTGCAGAGGGGTCAAATACTTATTTCCCTCATTTAAAATGCAAATCAATTTATAAAATTTTTGACATGCGTTTTTCAGGATTTTGTTGTTATTCTGTCTCTCACTGTTCAAATAAACCTACCATTAAAATTATAGACTGATAATTTATTTGTCAGTGGGCAAATGTACAAAAATGTTTCCCTCACTGTATACACATACTAATTAGGGGAATGAGCACCAGGTGTGTGTGATTGACAAGACATGACAAGTGGAGTGATGAGAATGGGATCGGCATTAGCTAGTACTCTGGTGACAATGAACGCCGAAGCCTGCCCGAACCAGGAGGGGGGGCAGCCTTGGCCTCAGTTAAATAAAGTCCACCTGTGTGCAATCTAAGTGTCACATGATCTGTCACATGATCTCAGTATATATACACCTGTTCAGAGTCTGCAACATCACTAAGCAAGGGGCACCACCAAGCAAGCGGCACCATGAAGACCAAGGACCTCTCAAAACAGGTCAGGGACAAAGTTGTGGAGAAGTACAGATCAGGGTTGGGTTCTAAAAAAAATATCTGAAACTTTGAACATCCCACGGAACACCATTAAATCCATTATAAAAAAATGGAAATAATATGGCACCATAACAAACCTGCCAAGAGAGGGCCACCCACCAAAACTCACGGACCAGGCAAGGAGGGCATTAATCAGAGAGGCAACAAAAGACCAAAGATGACCCTGAAGGAGCTGCAAAGCTCCACAGCAGAGATTGGAGTATCTGTCCATAGGACCACTTTAAGCCGTACACTCCAAAGAGCTGGGCTTTACGGAAGAGTGGCCAGAAAAAAGCCATTGCTTAAAGAAAAAAATAAGCAAACACATTTGGTGTTCGCCAAAAGGCATGTGGGAGACTCCCCAAACATATGGAAAAAGGTACTCTGGTCAGATGGGACTAAAATTTAGCTTTTTGGCCATCAAGGAAAACGCTATGTCTGGCGCAAACCCAACACCTCTCATCACCCTGAGAACACCATCCCCACAGTGAAGTATGGTGGTGGCAGCATCATGCTGTGGGGATGTTTTTCATCGGCAGGGACTGGGAAACTGGTCAGAATTGAAGGAATGATGGCTGGCGCTAAATACAGGGAAATTCTTGAGGGAAACCTGTTTCAGTCTTCCAGAGATTTGAAACTGGGACGGAGGTTCACCTTCCAGCAGGACAATGACCCTAAGCATATTGCTAAAGCAACACTCAAGTGGTTTAAGGGGAAACATTTAAATGTCTTGGAATGGCCTAGTCAAAGCCCAGACCTCAATCCAATTGAGAATCTGTGCTGTGGTATAACTTAAAGATTGCTGTACACCAGCAGAACCCATCCAACTTGAAGGAGCTGGAGTAGGTTTTGCCTTGAAGAATGGGCAAAAATCCCAGTGGCTAGATGTGCCAAGCTTATAGAGACATACCCCAAGAGACTTGCAGCTGTAATTGCTGCAAAAGGTGGCTCTACAAAGTATTGACTTTGGGGGGGTGAATAGTTATGCACGCTCAAGTTTTCTGTTTTTTTGTCTTATTTGTTGTTTGTTTCACAAGAAAAAATATTTGGCATATTCAAAGTGGCAGGCATGTTATGTAAATCAAATGGTACAAACCCCCCAAAAATCCATTTTAATTCCAGGTTGTATGGCAACAAAATAGGAAAAATGCCAAGGGGGGTGAATACTTTCACAAGCTACTGTAAATACATTCAATTGTGCCAATAAAGGTTTTTTAATTTTTTTAAAAATAAAATCTCCCCAGGTCTAGAGACCCGTACCCTGCCCCGGTCCAGCTCTATGGCTGCAGGGCTGGAGAGGAACGGACGTACCCGTGTCCAGGCCGTCTTCTCCCACGCGGCGGGGGACAACAGCACCCTGCTCAGCTTCTCTGAGGGAGACATCATCACCCTGCTTGTGCCTGAGGCCCGCGACGGATGGCACTACGGGGAGAATGAGAGGAACAAGATGTAAGTGTCCTAACTCCATGTGATTCCCAGCAGGCACCATGAGTAACGCTTCACATAAAATTTTATTGGTCACATAGACGTGTTTAGCAGATGTTATTGTGGGTGTAGCAAAAGGCTTGTGCTTCTAGCTCCGACAGTGCAGTAATATCTAACAAGTAATACCTAAAAATTTCACAACATATACCCAATACACGCAAATCTAAGTAAGGAATGAATTAAGAATATATACATATATGGACTAGTGATGTCAGAGCGGCATGGACTAAGATACAGTAGAATAGTATAGAATACAGTATATACATATGAGATTACTAATGCAAGATATGTCAACATTATTAAAGTAGCTCAGTTGGTAGAGCGTGACGCTTGCAATGAGCCGTACGTGAAAATGTATGCATGCATGTCTACGTTGCTTTGGATAAAAGCGTGTGCTAAATGGCGTATATTATTATAATATAGTTATTAGTGTGAATCTTTACATGAGATATGACCTCATAAGTATCCCAACTCTTGGTGCTGCTGTCAATGTTGAATCACTGTTGCTGATTCATCTGTTGAATCGTTGTTTCCTCATCAGGCGTGGCTGGTTCCCTTTCTCCTATACACGTGTCATCCCCGAGACGGACAGCGACACGCTACGAGTCAACAAGTACGTTTAACATTTTTTGCCACTATTGTGTTGTGTATTTGTAAGGGAACAGGCCTTTAATGCTCATCTTTACGTGTTATTCAATAGACATAGAATTACTCCATTCTCTCTGAAGCTGATTTGTTCGTGAGATCAGAGATTTTCAGTTCTGGCTATGAATGTAAATTATTTTTTGCGGCTTAACTGTGTGAAACTGATTGACTATGGGCTAGATTCAACCCATATCGCGGAAGATCCCAGTTATAGCGCGTTTGACATTTTAAAGGTAACTTCAGATTGAGCCGACATTTGCAGCGTTTACCATGAATGTAGTCTCTGTGAATGCGGAAACATCTCCTTTAGAATGTAAATCGCGCTATGGCACGGCTCTCCCACAATACATATTGAATCTAGGCCTACTGGATGTCATGGTTCCAGTTTGCAACCGTTTGAATAATCGGATAATCTCAGTTCTTATTGATATTGATCTCGCTCTCTGTCACGATCGTTGAACGGAGTAGACCAAGGCGCAGCGTTGAAGGCAAACATACTTTATTATCTATAGTGATAACACGAACAAAACAACAAACGATACATGCAGTCCTACGGTACAAACCAAAAGGAACAAGATCCCACAACTACTGTGGGAAAACAGCCTGTTTAAATGTGGTTCCCAATCAGAGACAACCAGCAACAGCTGACACTCGTTGCCTCTGATTGAGAACCACTCTGGCCAACATAGAAACAGAACAACTAGAATAATTAACATAGAACACAAAACACATAGAATCTACACACCCTGGCTCAACATATAGAGTCCCCAGAACCAGGGTGTGACAGTACCCCCCCCCAAAGTCGCGGACTGCGACCGCGCCTCAACATAAACCAAACAGGGGAGGGCTGGGTGGGCATTCCTCCTCGGAGGCGGTTCCGGCTCCGGGCTTGACCACCACCCTTCAATCATCCCCCCGTAGCGCCCCTGATCCGGTCTGGCCCCGCTGGCTGGAGCTGGACTGGATATCGTAGGAGCGGATTGCTTAAGCTCCGGTGTGGAGCAGCTGACCGGTACCTGACCAGGCACCGGTGACCCAGGCACGGGTTGTGCCGGACTGACGACGCGCACCCCTGGCATGGTGCGTGGAGCAGGAACGGGCCGGACCGGGCTGACGATGCGCACCCCTGGCTTGGTGCGTGGAGCAGCAACGGGCCGGGCCGGGCTGGCGACACGCACCGTAGGCTTGGTGCGAGTGGCAGGAACAGGCCGGGCCGGGCTGGCGACGCGCACCGTAGGCTTGGTGCGATTGGCAGGAACAGGCCGGGCCGGGATGGCGACGCGCCCCGTAGGCTTGGTGCGAGTGGCAGGAACAGGCCGGGCCGGGCTGGCGACGCGCACCGTAGGCTTGGTGCGAGTGGCAGGAACAGGCCGGGCCAGGCTGGCGACGCGCACCGTAGGCTTGGTGCGAGTGGCAGGAACAGGCCGGGCCGGGCTGGCGACGCGCACCATCAACTTAGTGCGGGGAGCAGGAACGGGCCGGACCGGACTGGTGACGCACACCACTTGCTTGGTGTGAGGAGCGGGACTGGGTTTCTTCATAACCCTCCGCTCCCTCAGCTGCCTACACAGTTCCTCTCGCCGTGCCTCTACTCTCACCTTCTCCCTTATCGCCTCCAGTAGCTCCACCCTCTGAACCAGTAACTCCTGCTCCCTCTGGACCAATAGCCTCCTTAACCTGGTGGCCTCCTCACCCAACCTCCCAATACGCCCTGTAGCTGCCACCTGCTGCCCCGTCGCCCATGCCGTGTGCCCCCCCCTAAACATTTTTTGGGGTTGCCTCTCGTCCGTCCAACGATGACACTGTTGACGCCGTTGCTCCTCTCTCCGTCGCGCCTCCACCGTCTCCTTCCACGGACGGCGATCCATCCCGGCCTGGATTTCCTCCCAGGTCCAGGACCCCTGCCCGTCCAATATCTGCTCCCACGTCCAGGCTGCCTGCTCCTGGACACGCTGCTTGGTCCTGGTATGGTGGGATCTTCTGTCACGATCGTTGAATGGAGTAGACCAAGGCGCAGCGTTGAAGGCAAACATACTTTATTATCTATAGTGATAACACGAACAAAACAACAAACGATACATGCAGTCCTATGGTACAAACCAAAAGGAACAAGATCCCACAACTACTGTGGGAAAACAGCCTGTTTAAATGTGATTCCCAATCAGAGACAACCAGCAACAGCTGACACTCGTTGCCTCTGATTGAGAACCACTCTGGCCAACATAGAAACAGAACAACTAGAATAATTAACATAGAACACAAAACACATAGAATCTACACACCCTGGCTCAACATATAGAGTCCCCAGAACCAGGGTGTGACACTCTCATTTCAGTCTCTGTGTAACTAACTGACTTGTGTCTGTCTCCAGTCTCCACCATGGTAAGAGCAGCAGCACAGGGGACCTGTTGGAGAGAGAGGACATGGCCGGTGTCATGTCGTCTCACCTGCTGGCACAGAGCATGCAGAGCGCTACCTTGGCACACAGCAGCAGCAGACGGCAACAGCGCCCGTATAGCGTGGCAGGGCCGGGCTTCTCACAGGTGAACAACAACAACAACAACAACACCCAACTACACACATAGATACCAGGGTTGTGCTCAACTCAGAATTTTAGAATTGACTAAATTGAATTGGTCACATCCCTACGGGATGTAGAATTAGAGTTTGAGTGACAGGAAGTAGAATTTAATTCAGTGGAATGCAAAGAAATTCCACTCAGTCATAGATCATGAGTTTCATTGAATCTGACAGGTCACACTTCCAGATACCAAAGAATATATCACTTTTCTCTGGAAACAATGTTCATATACGTACTCTTTTAACCTTAGTGCTTAGAACAGCTAATTATATTTCCACCAACCATTTTCATTTGTTTGGTTTATTTTTTGAAGACCTCAGGGTCAACTTGAGAGTTAAAACATTTTCTCCATACTGAATAACATTTCAGTGATTAATGAAATATAATAACTTAGAATATTTCCATACAGGTTTTGTTTTCCTTGTTCATTCATTTTAAGAGTTTGTCCTGAAAATATATAATGTATATAACAGCTGAGTTTCTTAAGCCGTTGAAGGGACCTAAGTCACTTGTGCAGTAAACCATCAGTGTGATAGGCTGTCTGTTTTAGGTCCCCAGTGTCACTCAACACAGTTTTCCCATAACGTTCTGGCCAATTAACTTACGTAAACGAGGGATCAGTTCCCCTCTGCCTCACTCACTGTGTGTGTGTGTGTTTGTGTTTGTCTGAGCGTGTTTGTGTCTGTGCGTCTGTGTTGTGTGACGGGCCGCACAGAGATGACAGAGCCCAGATCGGAGAAGGCTGCTTGCCGCTCGGCTGCCTCTGGTACTGAGGAAAGTGGTTGTGACAGCTGATAGCATAAAGAGGGACTAGCCCTGCTGACTGGAGACACACACACACACACACACACACACACACACACACATTGTCGCTGAGGTGAGAGTGAGCGGGGGCTGTGTTCCATTATGTAACACCACAGCCCTTTACAGGGCAGGAGGAGGCGGGAGGTGGAGAGGTACTGTATGTGGGCATGATAATAGTCTCTAATTGCTCAGATAGTCACGTAACAACTTCTTGGTCTTGTTTTCCCCCTCAGATTATATCTCTAGTGGCATATTGAGAGGAAAAAAGTTGAGTTAGAACAGAGCGTTATGTTAATTTTATACAGCTGTGTCACTCTGACTAAAAGCAGTGGTTGTTCTGCTATGTTCAGCTGATGCCCCTTACAGGCTTGTATTAGTATGTCAACACTTCAATGACTGATCATATAAGCAATTTAGCGGACGCTTTTATCCAAAGCGACTGATAGTCATGTGTGCTTACATTTTTCTTAAGTGGCCCCAGCAGGAATCTAACCCACGACTCTTGGCATTGTAAGTGCAATGCTCTACCGTCCTGGCCCCCACTCCCCCCGTCAATGGTCGTTTAGTCTGACTGCTACTTCCCCCCCCCACACCCTGTTTGATGACTGGTTTTCATCAAGCTGTCCACTCAAGAGAAAGCTTCTCACTGTAACCAGTGCCTGTAATCTGGTTCAGGTTATTAATCGACCTACCAGGGTGTTTACAAACACTACAGGAACAAGATCATCCACATATATTGATCACATTTTTACTAATACTGTAGAACTTTGTTCTAAAGCTGTATCCGTATCCATTGGATGCAGTGATCACAATATAGTGGCTATATCCAGGAAAGCCAAAGTTCCAAAAGCTTGGCCTAAAATAGTGTAGAAGAGATCATACAAAAGATTTTGCTGTGACTCTTATGTGGATGATGTTAAAAATATTTGTTGGGCTGATGTGATTAATAAGGAGCATCCATACGCTGCACTTGATGAATTTATGAAATTGCTTCTTCCAGTAATTGGTAAACATGCACTTGTTAAGAAACTGACTGTTAGATCTGTTAAATCTCTATGGTGATGATGAACAATTGAAAAACTGTATGGCTGAAAGAGACGGGGCAAAAGGAGTGGCTAGTAGGTGGCTGCCCATCTGACTGGCTGACTTACTGAAAATTGAGAAATGATTTGACTAAACTCATCAAAAAGAAGAAGAAACTGTTTTATGAAGCCAAACGCAATGTTATAAATGATGAAATTATGAAAATGTTTTAACTTTAAATGAAATCATGGGCAGAAAGACAAATTCAACTCCATCTTCCATCTCTCAGATGGCTTATTCATCACAAAACCATTTGATGTTGCCAACTAATTTTAATGATTACTTCATTGGCAAAGTGGGCAAACTTAGGAAGGAAATGCCAACAACAAACAGTGAGCCATTGTATTCATGCATATAAAAAAAACAAATAAGTTTGAATTTTGTAAAGTTAGTGGGAGAGGTGGAAAAATGAGTGTTATCAATCAATAATGACAAACCTCCTGGCATTGACAACTTGGATGGAAAGCTACTGAGGATGGTAGCTGACTCTATAGCCACTCCTATCTGTCATATCTTTAATCTGAGTCTAGAGGAAAGTGTTTGTCCTCAGGCCTGGAGGGAAACCAAAGTCATTCCACTACCCAAGAGTGGTAAAGCGGCCTTTACTGGTTCTAACAGCAGACCTATCAGCTTGCTGCCAGCTCTTAGCAAACTGTTGGAAAAAATGGTGTTTGACCAAATACAATGCTATTTCTCTGTAAACAAACTGACAACAGACTTTCAGCATGCTTATAGAGAAGGGCACTCAACATGTACTGCACTGACAAAAATGACTGATGATTGGTTGAAAGAAATTCATAATAAGAAGATTGTGGTAGCTGTACTGTTAGATTTCAGTGCAACCTTCGATATTATTGACCATAACCTGTTGTTGAGAAGGTATGTTTTATGGCTTTTCAACCTCTGCCATATTGTGGATTCAGTACTATCTATCTAATAGAACTCAGGGTTTTCTTTAATGGAGTTCTCTATCAAACATGTAGGGTGTGGTGTACTGCAGGGCAGCTCTGTAAGCCCTCTACTCTTTTCTATTTTTACCAATGACCTGCCACTGGTATTAAACAAAGCCTGTGTGTCCATGTATTCTGATGATTCAACCACATACGTGTCAGCAACCACAGCTAATGAAGTCACTGAAGCCCTTAACAAAGAGTTGCAGTCTGTTTTGTAATGGGTGGCCAGTAATAAACTGGACCAAAACATCTCTAAAAATAAGGGCATTGTATTTGGTACAAATCATTCCCTAAGCTCTAGACCTCAGCTGAATCTGGTAATGAATGGTGTGGCTCTTGAGCAAGTTGAGGAGAATAAATTACTTGGTGTTACCTTAGATTGTAAACTGTCATGGTCAAAACATATATAGATTCAGTGGTTGTAAAGTTGGGGAGGTCTGTCCATAATAAAGAGATGCTCTGCTTTTTTGACGCCACACTCCACAAAGCAAGTTCTGCGGACTCTAGTTCTGTCTTATTTTGATTATTGTCTAGTCATGTGGTCCAGTGCTGCAAGGAAAGACCTAGTTAAGCTGCAGCTGGCCCAAAACAGTGTGACACGTCTTGCTCTTCATTGTAATCAGAGGGCTGATATAAATACTATGCATGCCAGTCTCTCTTGGATAAGATTTAAGGAGAGACTGACTGCATCACTTATTTTTATAAGAAATATTAATGTGTTGAAAATTCCAAATTGTTTGCATAGTCAACTTACACACACACACACACACACACTTACCCCACCAGACATGCCACCAGGGATCTTTTCACAGTCTCCAAATCCAGAACAAATTCAAGAAAGCGTTCAGTATTATATAGAGCCATTATTGCATGGAACTCCCTTCCATCTCATATTACTCAAGTGAACAGCAAACCTGGTTTCAAAGAACAGAAAAAGCAACACCTCACGGCACAACGCCTCTCCCCAATTTGACCTAGATAGTTTGTTGTATGTATTGATATGTAGGCTAAGTGTGCCGTTTTAAATGTATGTAGTTATGTCCTTGAGCTGTTCTTGTCTGTTAATGTTCTGTATTATGTCATGTTTCATGTTTTGTGTGGACCCCAGGAAGAGTAGCTGCTGCTTTCGCAACAGCTAATGGGGATCCTAATAAAATACCAAATTCCAAAATGAACATTTACAGTATTTATTCATCACTACAGTTATTATAATGTGTATATAGTGCTATTTCTATTGTTGTTTTTTATTACCATATTATAATAATAATAATAATATGCCATTTAGCAGACGCTTTTATCCAAAGCGACTTACAGTCATGTGTGCATACATTTTTACGTATGGGTGGTCCCGGGGATCGAACCCACTACCCTGGCGTTACAAGCACCATGCTCTGCCAATTGAGCTACAGAGGACCATAATAATACTATTGCATTACCATTTTCATTGTTTTATTTCACTAGTCGTGCATGTTGGAGCTCGGAGCCTAAGATTTTCACTGTACCCTGCAATCACACCTGCAACCCTGTACATGTGACTATTAAACACCCTGAAGCTGAATCTGAGCCAGATAGGGACCACAAAGTACTACTGATAAACAGTAACCTTACCTCTACCTTGTCTAACATGGTGGAACAATATCTCCAGCAATTCAATTGATAATGTTTTGGATTGCAAATCAATCAATACTGTTATCATGTATTCTCAACTATCTAGTGTGACACAAAAGTTCCAATGACTTGAAAAAACTCTGAAAAGTGTTTCGTCTTTGTCTCCCCAGCATGGACTTGAACAGTATGAGCAACGTTTTCCGACGAGGTAAGGCTCACTTCTTTTCTCTATAGATAATAATGCTCTGTTGTGATACTGAATTGATAAGGTTTGGCCGACTAGATAGACTGGAGATGATTACATGGACCAATGGGTAGACAGTACAAGTAGTTAGCGTCCTTAACTATTCCCATGATAGGAACTCCAACTTTCCAACAGAAACTATCAAACTACAAACAAGGACATATCAGGTTTTTTTTTATGGTTTCCATTTTGTTGTGTTAATTGCCATATTATTTTAATGGTTTCCTTTTTGTTGTGTTAATTGACATATCATTTTAAATGGTTTCCATTTTATTGTGTTAATTGCCATATTATTTTAATGGTTTCCTTTTTGTTGTGTTTCCGTTTTTTCCCCCGATTTTTATTTATTTGATGATGAGACCTACGATATCATGATTATGTGATATCATGTGGGACAGAAAGGTTGGTTTGCCCAAAAGCCCAATGTTGGTCCGCCTCAACCCATGTTGGACCAATGGGAATCACCTATCCTTATGCCATTCCTAATGGGTCAAATAAATATTTTCCCTCAGTGTTTTATCCTTTTAATTTCAAACATATTTGTTGCTTTAACTTGCTTTTTGCTTTTATCGTTAAGTTTCATTTAGGTTTTTATTTATTTATTTGATGTCAGGGAGAAGCCTCAGGCTTGCACGCTCCCCTCCTAGCTACTGACCCGCAACACATCATGCTTCTAGCTAGCACCTCCATAGTATTAATACTATCCCTTTTGTGCTGCTGCCCACACTGTGCTCTGTGTCCATGTAAAGGCTACAGTAAACTAGACCATATCGTATGTGTTTTCTATGCTATTTGAACTCAGGTCTGCAGTAAACGTGAAAGGCTGTCAGTTCATTTGTTGTAGCATATCAGAGAAATTAGATTGAAGACATGAGATGAGCATTTTACTGTATGAAATACTATGATATTCAAATCCTCGTCATGAATGGATGAAGGGAATAGCAACATGGCACCCAGCTCTAAAATTGGCCAAACTATATGCCTGTCGATTGGCCAACTGTATTTGGCTGTGGTTGTGTTGCTCCACTGTTGTTTCTCTGAGTGAGTGAATATATATATATATATACAGTGAGGGAAAAAAATATTTGATCCCCTGCTGATTTTGTACGTTTGCCCACTGAAAAAGTAATGATCAGACTATAATTTTAATGGTAGGTTTATTTGAACAGTGAGAGACAGAATAACAACAAAAAAAATCCAGAAAAACACATGTCAAAAATGTTATAAATTGATTTGCATTTTATTGAGGGAAATAAGTATTTCACCCCTCTGCAAAACATGACTTAGTACTTGGTGGCAAAACCCTTGTTGGCAATCACAGAGGTCAGACGTTTCTTGTAGTTGGCCACCAGGCTTGCACACATCTCAGGAGGGATTTTGTCCCACTCCTCTTTGCAGATCTTCTCCAAGTCATTAAGGTTTCGAGGCTGACGTTTGGCAACTCGAACCTTCAGCTCCCTCCACAGATTTTCTATGGGATTAAGGTCTGGAGACTGGCTAGGCCACTCCAGGACCTTAATGTGCTTCTTCTTGAGCCACTCCTTTGTTACCTTGGCTGTGTGTTTTGGGTCATTGTCATGCTGGAATACCCATCAACGACCCATTTTCAATGCCCTGGCTGAGGGAAGGAGGTTCTCACCCAAGATTTGACGGTACATGGCCCCGTCCATCGTCCCTTTGATGCAGTGAAGTTGTCCTGTCCCCTTAGCAGAAAAACACCCCCAAAGCATAATGTTTCCACCTCCATGTTTGACGGTGGGGATGGTGTTCTTGGGGTCATAGGCAGAATTCCTCCTCCTCCAAACACGGCGAGTTGAGTTGATGCCAAAGAGCTCGATTTTGGTCTCATCTGACCACAACACTTTCACCCAGTTCTCCTCTGAATCGTTCAGATGTTTATTGGCAAACTTCAGACGGGCCTGTATATGTGCTTTCTTGAGCAGGTGGACCTTGCGGGCGCTGCAGGATTTCAGTCCTTCACGGCATAGTGTGTTGCCAATTGCTTTCTTGGTGACTATGGTCCCAGCTGCCTTGAGATCATTGACAAGATCCTCCCGTGTAGTTCTGGGCTGATTCCTCACCGTTCTCATGATCATTGCAACTCCACGAGGTGAGATCTTGCATGGAGCCCCAGGCCGAGGGAGATTGACAGTTATTTTGTGTTTCTTCCATTTGCGAATAATCGCACCAACTGTTGTCACCTTCTCACCAAGCTGCTTGGCGATGGTCTTTGTAGCCCATTCCAGCCTTGTGTAGGTCTACAATCTTGTCCCTGACATCCTTGGAGAGCTCTTTGGTCTTGGCCATGGTGGAGAGTTTGGAATCTGATTGATTGATTGCTTTTGTGGACAGGCGTCCTTTATACAGGTAACAAACTGAGATTAGGAGCACTCCCTTTAAGAGTGTGCTCCTAATCTCAGCTCGTTACCTGTATAAAAGACACCTGGGAGCCAGAAATCTTTCTGATTGAGAGGGGGTCAAATACTTATTTCCCTCATTAAAATGCAAATCAATTTATAACATTTTTGACATGCGTTTTTCTGGATTGTTTTGTTGTTATTCTGTCTCTCACTGTTCAAATAAACCTACCATTAAAATTATAGACTGATCATGTCTTTGTCAGTGGGCAAACGTACAAAATCAGCAGGGGATCAAATACTTTTTTCCCTCACTGTGTATATATATATATATATATATATATATATATATATATATATATATATATATATATATATATATATATATATATACCTGGAAGCTTCTCCTTCTCTTTGTTCCACAGTTCCGAAGGGGGAACAGTTACGAAATTGATTTCGACAGTGTGAGATGGGACAGACAGACAGACACAGACTCGGCTTGCTGCTGCTGCTGCAATAAGACTGCCTGACTGACTGCCTGATTGCCAGGCACCTCTAACCCTCACCCCTCCTCACCAGTCACTCTAACCCTCACCCCTCCTCTCTCCAACCCACCACAACACTCCCCTCTCCACCGGCGCTTATCAGTCTATTTCCCTATTCTACCCTGTCCTCCCCCCCCCCCCCCCCCCCCCCTCCATTCCACCAAAGGAAAGACTCTATCCCTCTATCCTCCTTCCACTCTACTGGGAAGTTCCCAGGCCAAGCACTGGTGGAACCAGTACTACAAAGCAGAGCGAACTAACCCCACCGCTAAAGGACTGTGACACCGTACTGACACCATCCAAATCATTGGAAAGATGGACTTTGTCTGAGGAGGAAAATTAGGAACATCTTTTGCTTGTCTTTAATGCATGTACATGTATTTTCTATTCAATGGGGACTTCTTCCTCTGCAAACATACAATAAAATAGTACAAATTATTTAAAATAAAATCTTGAACGTTCTCCGCTAGTTTTGAAGGTTGAAAGATTAATGATTTTATATTATCAGTGTAAATCAAAATGGTAATCCGAAGGGGATTGTAAAGATGACAATGACTTCTGATAAGAAGGTAAAGTTAAATCATGCTGGGTCTTCTCATGCTTCAGACAGTAACTTTACTTTATAGACTGTGAGGTTCTTCTGATAACTTCAAACATTCCTCTTTAAACCAGAGGCTTATGTATCACGTGTAGTGAAATAACTTAAATGTAAATGCTATTTTTTCATAATTATAATTTATTGGGGGGGGCATCCGACCAATGAAATGGATGACAATGAATGTGCACTGTACATTAATGTAATTAATGTGATTATCGGTTGATCAAAACGCACCTTAAAGACCCAATGCTCTGTATATATTTGTGACATTCTCTGTAGACATTTAGTATTGTGTTATTACGACTATTAGCCCCAACGTAATATTTTATGATGTCAGAGGTCTTACCTCACAGGCAGTGTGAAAGAACCTTACTCTGATAACCAGAAGCTTTGGGTTTTTCTGAATATGTTTTGTCTTAATATCAATATACACAAGGCTGAATGGGGGAAAACCAACCCTCATCCCTGAAATAAAGAGTTGCAAGGCTCTGGTTACTGTTCAGGCGTTCATGCATGAAAGAACAGACAACTGATACCTGTGTTATACCTCGGCCATCCCACAACAAAGGTGCTACATTTCATAGTGCGTAAAAAACAACCTCTCTTCTCACCCCCTCCAATCAGTGCTGCCTGGATGCCAACTTTTAGCAAACAACTCCCAATAATTGACTGCACAGTGCCTCTTGCTTGTGCGTACAATAGGAAGATGAGTTGTGCGTAATATTATTAATAAATGTTTCCTAGCTATAAACCGTTAAATCTAACCGTTGTGTAATTAGCATATATCACAGAAATAATAGGTCGTTCTGGTCTACACAGTTACATACAGAAACTTGAGTGAATTAATGGGTCAGATGCCCTTAAAGGAGTCATCAGCCATAATTTGCCAACAGCACAACCGCAAATTATGGCAATAATAGAATTGGATCAATAGCCATTTAGAGCGTTGTAATAAATAACCTTTAGTCACATGTACTGTAACTCTTGCTATTGTGACACATATTTGCAGTACATATGAAATGAGCAACCTGTAAAAGGGAGAGCGGTTGATTCGTTATTGTGACTTCATTCAGCCTTCTTGTACTTTTAGCCTTTGTAATAAAATAAAGGGAATGAAAAAGCATGATATGTG
The DNA here is from genome assembly GCF_964263955.1 of Coregonus lavaretus. NCBI lineage: Eukaryota > Metazoa > Chordata > Actinopteri > Salmoniformes > Salmonidae > Coregonus > Coregonus lavaretus. The sequence continues at coordinate 40,787,835 of NC_140012.1, forward strand.
AGGCAGGATAAAACATGTATGTCATTTCTATGTGCTGAATAAAGAAAGACGCTAGTCTGTCTGCACCTGTCGATACTAACCCCGGGTCCTGTCTAAAACAGAAATGCTTGCCTCTAAGTATAAGTCTGTTTTCTATCACAACACCATCTTTGAATCCCCCCTTTTTTAAATCCTATTAGATTGACCTGATTATTACAACTTGCCAAAGAGAGGAATAAGTGACATTTACAGCCCAAAAACAAAATGGTGTCTACTTTACATATGCCTTGCTGTCTCTCTCCCACTCCCTCTCTGTTTGTGTGTGACCTAACTCCTGTCTCCCCCTAGCTTTGCCAACCCCCTTCTCTATCTATCTGTGTTTTGATAAATGTAGAGACAAAAGCGCTCTCAAACGGGTTACTACGATCGGAAGCTGCCAATGTTTCTTCTCTCTTCACTAGAATAAGGCCGAGGTAGGAGTGATTAGACTGCCACATCTGAAGAGATTGCACGACCACTCTGTGGGAAAATAAATAATTATATATATATATATATATATATATAATATGATTATTCTATTATTTATGTCATATTGTTTATGGAACAATGCAAATTTTTTGTTGTGAAGACACATCTGAATAATGTACAGAGAATTATTGATGAACATTCTTTGGGGGACACCAAAACAGTGTAATGTTGAAAAATGACCTATGGAAGAAAAGCTGAATAAATATTTCTTCAGTTGAGAGCTCTGTTGTATTTCTCTATGCTTTTAACATAAAGATAATGATCTTTAAATTAAAAAACAGTGCCTTCGGAAAGTATTCAGACCCTTGACTTTTTCCACCTTTTGTTACTTTACAGCCTTATTCTAAAATGGATTAAATAGTTTTTCCCCCCTCATCAATCTACACACAATACCCTATAATGACAAAGCAAAATAATTTATTAAAATAAACTAAAATATCACATTTACATAAGTATTCAGACCCTTTACGCAGTACTTTGTTGAAGCACCTTTGGCAGCGATTACTGCCTCTAGTCTTCTTGGGTATGACGCTACAAGCTTGGCACACCTGTATTTGGGGAGTTTCTCCCATTCTTCTCTGCAGATTCTCTCAAGCTCTGTCAGGTTGGATGGGGAGCGTTGCTGCACAGCTATTTTCAGGTCTCTCCAGAGATGTTCGATCGGGTTCAAGTCCGGGCTCTGGCTGGGCCACTCAAGGACATTCAGAGACTTGTCCCGAATCCACTACTGCGTTGTCTTGGCTGTGTGCTTAGGGTCATTGTCCTGTTGGAAGGTGAACCTTCGACCCAATCTGAGGTCCTGAGCGCTCTGGAGCAGGTTTTCATCAAGGATCTCTCTGTACTTTGCTCCGTTCATCTTTCCCTCGATCCTGACTAGTCTCCCAGTCCCTGCCGCTGAATAACATCCCCACAGCATGATGCTGCCACCCATGCTTCAACGTAGGGATAATGCCAAGTTTCCTCCAGACGTGGGCCCTGTGTAGCTCAGTTGGTAGAGCATGGCGCTTGCAACGCCAGGGTTGTGGGTTTGTTTCCCACGGGGGGCCAGTATGAAAAATGTATGCACTCACTAACTGCTAAATGACTAAAATGTAAATGTCTCGGAGCTCTACGGACAATTCCTTCGACCTCATGGCTTGGTTTTTGCTCTGACGTGCACTGTCAACTGTGGGACCATATATAGACATGTGTGTGCCTTTCCAAATCATGTCCAATCAAGTTGTAGAAACATCTCAAGGATGATCAATGGAAACAAGATGCACCTGAGCTCAATTTCGAGTGTCATAGCAAAGGGTCTGAAAACTTAAGTAATAAGGTATTTCTGTTTTTAATTTTTAATAAATTTGCAAACATTTCTAAACCTGTTTTCGCTTTGTTGTTATGGGGTACTGTGTGTAGATTGCTGAGGCATTTATTTATTTTTTAAATCAATTTTAGAATAAGGCTCTAACGTAACAAAATATGGAAAAAGTCAAGGGGTCTGAATGCTTTCCGAAGGCACCTGTACATCTTTCTTTAGAAAGGAGATTGCTTGTCTCTAAGTTGATCTACAGCTAGAGGCCAACAAAAGGTGCTTCCCACGTTTCCATCCAATCATTTCATGCGGATAAATTACCTGGCTCATAAAAAAAAGTCACGACCGGCTGATGAAAACAGGAAATGTCGGTACAATTTTACAAATGTCGACAGACAATTTGTTCGTTCAACATGGTGGGATCTTTTTGTGTTGGTAAAATTAATTATGCAAGAAATGGCGGTGGAAACTACTTTATACACAAATATTAATATAATGACCATCATATCGAAGTAATCTTGAAGTCATATCACGCGATATGTTGTGTGGTATTCCCACGACCCGGGAAGGCATGCAGTTTATTAGGCTACAGATGAAATGAGCTATGATTAACAGGGTGGTGAAAGTCCACGGTGATGAGCTTGATGCTCCTTTCCAATAAATAGCGAGGGTCCTGTTCTGGTGAAATGATGATCGATGCTTGGCTTCCGTTTTGAATAATTAAAATAATCTCGCTCTCATCCATAATAATCTCATCATGCAGCACTGGATCACTACGCACAGCCTTTTATCCATCAGTTTGATGGAAACACATCTCTGTTGGGAAAATGTGCATATTTTTATGAGGATTTTAAAATATTCACATGAAAAGCTTTCGCCAATTGGATGGAAACCTAGCTATAGGCTCATTAAATTACTTTATTGCAATACAGTAGGTAAGGCACTTGGGGATCACAAAAGTGTTAGTGAATGGAACAACAAATTATAAATGGGTCTAGACCTTCACTTAAATGCACCAAAAAAATCTTAGCTGCTATTGATGAATTATTTAGTTTTTCCCGTTCCCGTTCTTTAGTTAAATGTAGTCACCCACCCTAAGCCTCCTCTCCCACTACCTCTCACGCATGCAATGCCTCCACTTTACATATTTGGTGTTACCTTCCTGCATGGTGGTCTGGTCTTGTTGTCTCTGTGGATTCTAGTACAGCGCGGTAGGTCCCATTTTTATTAGTCTCCTATACACTGAGTGTACAAAACATTAGGAACATGACAGATTGACCAGGTGAAAGCTATGATCCCTTGTTGACGTCACCTGTTAAATCCACTTCAATCAGTGTAGATGAAGGGGAGGAGACCGGTTAAAGAAGGATTTTGAAGTCTTGAGACATGGATTGTGTATATCTGCCATTCAAAGGGTGAATGGGCAACACAAAAGTTGTAAGTGCCTTTGAACGTGGTATGGTAGTAGGTGCCAGGCGCACCGGTTTGAGTGTGTCAAGAACTGCAATGCTGCTGGGTTTTTCACGCTCAACAGTTTCCCCGTGTGTATCAAGAATGATCCACCACACAAAGGACGTCGAGCCAACTTGACACAACTCTGGCCAGCACCCCTGTGGAACGCTTTCGACACCTTGTAGTCCATGCCCGACGAATTGAGGCTGTTCTGAGTGCAAAAGGGGGTGCAACTCAACACTTGGAAGGTGTTCCTAATGTTTTGTACACTCAGTGTAGATCGTCCAATATAGATGGTCTTTAGATGCTCAAATTGTCAACCAAATGAAATATTATTTGTCACATGCTTTGTAAACAACAGGTCTAGACTAACAACGAAATGCTTACTTACGGGTCCTTTTCCAACAATGCAGAGTTAAAGAAAAGTAAATAAAATAAAACAATTAAAGTAGTGATACGAGAAATAAATACACAGTGAATAACAATAACCAGTAAAAATAACATGGCCATATACAGGAAGTAGAAAGTAACATGGCTATATGCTGTACAGGGAGTACCAGTACCGAGTCAATGTGCAGGGGTTCGAGGTAGATATGTACACTACATGACCAAAAGTATGTAGACACCTGCTCGTCGAACATGTCATTACAAAATCGTGGGCGTTAATATGGAGTTGGTCCCCCCTTTGCTGCTATAACAGCCTCCACTCTTCTGGGAAGGCTTTCGACTAGATGTTGAAACAACATTGCTGCAGGGACCTTAGTGAGGTCGGGCACTGATGTTGGGCGATTAGTCCTGGCTCACAGTCGGCGTTCCAATTAATCCCAAAGGTGTTCGATGGGGTTGAGGTCAGGGCTCTGTGCAGGCCAGTCAAGTTCTTCCACACAGATCTCGACAAATCATTTCTGAATGGACCTCGCTTTGTGTACGGTGGCATTGTCATGCTGAAACAGGAAAGGGCCTTCTCCCAACTGTTGCTCTGTATGTCGCTCTGGATAAGAGCGTCTGCTAAATGACTAAAATGTCAAATGTTGCCACAAAGTTGGAAGCACAGAATTGTCTAGAATGTCATTGTATGCTGTAGTGTTAAGCTTTCCCTTCACTGACCGGGGCAGATCTAGCAGGGCAGAAATTTGACGAACTGACTTGTTGGAAAGGTGGCATCCTATGACGGTGCCACGTTGAAAGTCACTGAGCTCTTCAGTAAGGCCATTCTACTGCCAATGTTTGTCTATAGAGACGTCATGGCTGTGTGCTCGATTTTATACACCTGTCCGCAATGGGTGTGGCTGAAATAGCCGAATCCACTAATTTGAAGGGGTGTCCACATACCTTTGTATATATATAGTGTATATGTAGGTAGGGGTAAAGTGACTAGGTAGCAGGATAGATAATAGACTGAGCTGTAGCAGCATCGTGTGTGTGTGTGTGTGTGTGTGTGTGTGTGTGTGTGTGTGTGTGTGTGTGTGTGTGTGTGTGTGTGTGTGTGTGTGTGTGTGTGTGTGTGTGTGTGTGTGTGTGGAGAGTTAGTTAAAAAAAGGGTCAATGCAGGTAGTCCGGGTAGCCATTTGAATAGCTATTTAGGAGTCTTGTTTCGCAGTCTTTTGGCTTGGGGATAGAAGCTGTTTAGGGTCCTATTGGTTCCAGACTTGATGCACCGTTACCGCTCACCATGCAGAAGCAGAGACAACAGTCTATGGCTTGGGTGGTTGGAGTCTTTGACAATTTTTGGGGGCCTTCCTCTGACACCACCTGTTATAGAGGTCCTGGATGGCGGCCCCAGTGATGTACTGGGCCGTACTCACTACCCTGTGTAGAGAGTTGCGGTCGGGTGCCTTGCAGTTCCCGTACCAAGCGGGGATGCAGCCAGTCAATGGTGTAGCTGTAGAACTTTTTGAGGATCTGAGGGCCCATGCCAAACCTTTTCAGCCTCCTGTGGGGGAAGAGGCGATGTCGTGCCATCTTCACAACTATGTGGGTGTGTGTGGAACATGTTAATTCCTTAGTGACGTGGACAACGAGGAACTTGAAGCTCTCGACCTGCTCCATGTGAATGGGGGCGTGCTCAGTCATCCATTTTCTGTAGTCCACGATCAACTCATTTACATTTTAGTCATTTAGCAGACGCTCTTATCCAGAGCGACTTACAGTTAGTGAGTGCATACATTTTCATACTGGCCCCCCCGTGGGAAACGAACCCACAACCCTGGCGTTGCAAGCGCTATGCTCTACCAACTGAGCTACATGGGACTACTCCTTTGTCTTGCTGACGTTGAGGGAGAGGTTATTGTCCTGGCACCACACTGCCAGGTCTCTGACCTCCTCCCTATAGGCTGTCTCATTGTCGTTGTCAGTGTTCAGTCCTATCACCATCGTGTCGTTGGCAAACTTAATGATGGTGTTGGCGTCTCTGTTGATTTGTAACTGCTTGTGAGAGTTAGGGTTAGGGTTGTGGCTGGAGCTAGGATTAGGGTAAGGGTTAGGTTTGAGGCTATATGATTCGGGTTGAACCGGGATGTGGACATGAAGCTAGGGTTAGGGTTGTGAATGAAGCTAGGGTTAGGGTTGTGAATGAAGCTAGGGTTAGGGTTGTGAATGAAGCTAGGGTTAGGTTTACGGTTGTGATTGAGGGTTAGAGTTGAACCGAGATGTGGACATGAAGCTAGGTTTAGGGCAAGGGTTGTGGATGAAGCTAGGCTTAGGTTTGTGTTTAGGGTTAGTGGATCGTTTGTTGGACAGTTTGAACATCTACTGATCATCTGTAGAAGATATCCAAACAAAGTGTTACTGTAGGCTACAGTACTGTAGTTGTACTGCTCCTGATCCACCACCATACCACTGCCAGCCAGCCAGTTCTTCCTACTGCTCACAAACAGGTACTTCTCCCAACTGCATGTAAACCTGACCTGTGAGTCCTGACCTGCAACGGGTATTGTAGTGCCATTTAACTGGTGTCTGTCTGTACAGTAGCCTGTCTGTGTTTCGTGTGATTTGTGTAATGTTTGTGTACGTATCAGATGCCTGTTTGTGTGTGCCTGCATGTTTGCCTCTCTCCTCTCCTCTCCCCTCCCCTCCCCTCCCCTCCCCTCCCCTCCCCTCCCCTCCCCTCCCCTCCCTTCTCTTCTCCTCTCCTCTCCTCTCCTTTTTTTTGCCTGTGACTTTTTTATGTTGCTTCTTCTGTTTTGTTTGTACTGAACAAATTGCATTCTGGGGAGTAACACGCTTTGGGGAATGACATAATGACCTAAGATTAACTTTAGTATTATTAACATTGGTTGGGGTTTTGTCAAAATACTTCAAACTAACCATATATGGGAAAATAGTGTTTTGAATATATTTTACTGTCTATAACAGATTCATTGGTTATATGTAAAGAATATGTTTAATCAAATGTGTCGTGTGATAAATACTGTCATTATTTTTATGAGTACTGTGGCGATGGTTAGTTTACTAAGAAGTTACCCATTACAATGATACGTAAGTAACATGATGAGTCACCTGTTGCCATTCGGCCGAGCTATCACGCGTTCATTCGGTGGCTTCCTCTTAAGTCAACTTGTTTTTTCTCACTTTCACTATCTAACTGAACTTCACTGTCATTGGCTAGTCTGGTTTCATGAGGAGGGTCCGTAGCCCATCCTCTCATTCTGTCTGGGTCTGAAATGGCACCCTCTGCATGTCTGTGTATGAACATCCTGAACAGATTCACCAAATCTTCATTCTCTGTTGATTATTTTGTTGCATGACCGCTTGCCTTGTGCACACATCAGTCTCATTTCACCCTTAATCCATCTTCAATCAGAGGCAGCTCCAGACTCACTCTCTTGCTGCAGTAAAAGTGCTGATTCTCTGCTCTGTAATCCTGGGTGTTAATAACGGTTGGTCTCCACTCCCCTCTTCCCGTTCTTCATCCCTCCTGTCCTTACAGTGTCCCCCCCCCCGCCTCAGGAGGAACCAGCCCAGGCCACTGAGGACCAACCCAGGCCTCTCATCTCTGACCGTGACCAATCTCCTCCTCCAATACTCTATTAGCTCCATGCTCTACTTCCTGTTATCCTTGGTTCTGATTGGTTGCTGTGAAGCGCGGATATATTTAGCCAGCCAATTAGAAGAGAATAACCCTGATTCTTTTGGACAAATCCAAGCACACACAGGATTGATCTTTCACAAGTACTGTAGACCATGTACTGCCATTGACATTTAGTTTTAGCGGGACCTATGATGACTGCAATACAATGACTGAACATACATGTCTTACTGAACTAGCCATAGCATTCAAACATAACTAGCCTTGGACTGTATCTTCAATCAAATTGAAGCATTTGAAAACTGTTATATACTGTATGCCGGAAATTGTAGCTTAATCTGTTACTTGTTACAGATAATGATGTACGCATACAGTATGTTTAAGAAGATGTCGTTGTTTGATCTATATTAATTTGGGGGTCTAGTTATATGATCTGATCATACAGTATGTTACTTATTGCTATTTGGGATTTGTAAGATTGTGGGAATATCTTTAGTTTGTGTGAGCAATACATTTGTCACAAAGTAAAGTATTTTATATATTTCAAAGGGCCTATATGATGGAGAATAAAAAGGGAGGCTGTAATAATAAGACAAAGGATTTGTAACTTAACAGATTTTCCTGTTGTATTTTGTACCAGTTTCTATATGTATGCGCTTCTCATCCAGTTTAATTTGTCTGTAAATCAATCTACAATGTATAGAAAGATGCACTGAATTTACTGTATGAAATATAGGGAAAATAACATATTGCAGAGTATATTCCATATATTACCAGTGTGTTTGTACTGTGCTATAAGAAATAATTGTAGAACGCGTTCTATCTCATTCCTTTTGGTGCGTTTGTGCGTGTGTGCACTCGTGCCTGCTCGTGTGCGTGTACCAAGGAATACATGAGACGCACATTGATGTGTAAAACAGACTTTATTTATATTTCATAATAAGGTACAGAAAGTAGAGTGGGGTGGGGTACATCTTACTGACAGCATCCCCAAACTAGTCCTGTTCGTTTTAAATCACGACCAGGGCACATCTTACTGCCAGCATCCCTAAACTAGTCCTGTTCATTTAAATCACGAACAGGGCACATCTTACTGCCAGCATCCCTAAACTAGTCCTGTTCATTTAAATCACAACCAGGGAACATCTTACTGCCAGCATCCCTAAACTAGTCCTGTTCATTTAAATCATGACCAGGGCCCATCTTACTGCCAGCATCCCTAAACTAGTCCTGTTCATTTAATTTGTGACCAGGGCACATCTTACTGCCAGCATCCCTAAACTAGTCCTGTTCATTTAAATCACGACCAGGGCACATCTTACTGCCAGCATCCCTAAACTAGTCCTATTCATTTAAGTCACGACCAGGATACATCTTACGGACAGCATCCCTAAACTAGTCCTGTTCATTTAAGTCACGACCAGGGCACATCTTACGGACAGCATCCCTAAACTAGTCCTGTTCATTTAAGTCACGACCAGGGCACATCTTACGGACAGCATCCCTAAACTAGTCCTGTTCATTTAAGTCACGACCAAGGTACATCTTACGGACAGCATCCCTAAACTAGTCCTGTTCATTTAAGTCACGACCAGGGCATATCTTACTGCCAGCATCCCTAAACTAGTCCTGTTCATTTAAATCACGACCAGGGCACATCTTACGGACAGCATCCCTAAACTAGTCCTGTTCATTTAAATCACAGCAAGGCCAAACATTGCTCGTCATCACATCCCTTTCGTCTCACTAGCCTGGCATGATGGCACAAACAGACTGGTACCCAGGCTATCGTCTCACCACTTAGCAGGTTAAAACAATTTAGATCAAATATCCTATGTTCCTGTTTTCCCCAAGACTTCATTAAATTCATCTCTTTGGCAACAATAAAACATAAATACATGTACTTTTAACTCTCACTTACATGTAAATTCCAGGTAATTTCTTGACATTCTTAATTGTAATTTTTATTTTTTGAGATACAAAAATAGTCCATACAGACGGTGGTCTAGATGGATCTATGGATACTAAACTAGTACAGAATAGTAAAGCTCTAGAAAGGCTAACAATCACTCAACAGAACACACTTACTGCATGGAGACTAGAGTCTATCATTAAACCATAGAAATAACTATGTAATTCCATATCTATGAACTGAATCGGCAACCTGGTTCTTTGAGGCTAATGCCTACAGTGATATTAGCCTGGTCCCAGATCTGTTTTGTACTGTCTTGCCCAACCTATGGTCATTGGAGTCGGCAAGACCGTACAAACGGACCTGAGACCATGCTACAGTGATACTGCTGTAATACTGCATTAGCTTACCAGACTGACTGGACTGAATGCGTTCTACATTACACCCACATCCATCCTCTTTCATTTCTATAGCAAACACATTTTCACATACATAGCAAAAGTCCATAAATTCAAAATGTATTTTCCATTTGTTAAAATCATGAAAACAATATACTGACTAATCCATGTAACATCACCAACCCCTTAACCACACAGCAGACCACAAACAATACATTAACACTAAACCAGTTCTCAGTTCTGTGGTCTTCCAACAAGTCATTTCATTATTTCATCTTCAACATGTTACCGAAGCCACTTGAAAATCATTTGTTTGTTCTTCCATTCTTTAAGTTGCATTTTAAGGTTTCATATATTTTTTTAAAGTGATTATTTCATCAAAAGGTTCCTATAAAAATGATATGCTACTGTATCTACGTATTTGTAAGCGTGTTGTTCTTGTACTGCAGTACCATTTTCAGAATCGGAATCAGAAATGTACAAGTTCTTTTGATCGTATCACAAAGGATCTTCACCTCAAGAGTAGCAGACACATCACACAGTATGTGGTGCAGTGAAGCTCAACTCTGAGGGCAAGGACAGGCAGCCACCTTCATCTGAGGATAAGACCGAAACCAATGTAAGCTGTGCTTTACCCACACTATCTGCTGCAAAGCAAATGGATTTGAAGTCCTAAAAAGTACAGCATTTATTCAACGTCATCAATGATATGGTGCATTCACACAATAGTTTAGGTTCAGGGATGTCTGTAAAATCTGGAGGGTATTTACTAGGAACCAAACGGGGAAGGACATACCTGAATTTGTCCAACATAAATTCTCATTTGCGTTGCGAAACGCTCTGTAACTGTTTGTTACAGTGTGCACTAACGATAACGCCCCAGGCCTTCAGAGGGAGGGGAATACTGACCCATACTGACAGATGGAGGGGAATACTGACCCATACTGACAGATGGAGGGGAATACTGACCCATACTGACAGATGGAGGGGAATAGTGACCCATACTGACAGATGGAGGGGAATACTGACCCATACTGACAGATGGAGGGGAATACTGACCCATACTGACAGATGGAGGGGAATAGTGACCCATACTGACAGATGGAGGGGAATACTGACCCATACTGACAGATGGAGGGGAATACTGACCCATACTGACAGATGGAGGGGAATACTGACCCATACTGACAGATGGAGGGGAATACTGACCCATACTGACAGATGGAGGGGAATACTGACCCATACTGACAGATGGAGGGGAATACTGACCCATACTGACAGATGGAGGGGAATACTGACCCATACTGACAGATGGAGGGGAATACTGACCCATACTGACAGATGGAGGGGAATACTGACCCATACTGACAGATGGAGGGGAATACTGACCCATACTGACAGATGGAGGGGAATAGTGACCCATACTGACAGATGGAGGGGAATAGTGACCCATACTGACAGATGGAGGGGAATACTGACCCATACTGACCCATACTGACAGATGGAGGGGAATAGTGACTCTGGCACGCGCATTGTTGGAAATCATAAGGCCCATATGCAGTTGTGGTCCGACTCCTTAGAGAAAACACTAGAATCACAAAATTCTGCTTCGATCATTATTTGTGATATTTCATTTATATTTGATGATGACGGGTAAACTAATGTCTCAAAGATATGCTCTTGGTAGAGTCACTTTCCAACACCGATCCTTTGGTGAAAAGCCTGGATTGTGTCCTTTCCCCCATTTTTGTTTCCTTCTCTGAGTGGGGTGTTCTGTTTTGATATCCATGTTAAACAGCTGATCAATAACATTATCGTCTGTCTTCCAAGTAACAAGCGGTAATGTGTTGTTCTCCATAACATGCTGTTAATGAGTGACTATGGTGGCAAACAAGTGACATGTTCATTCTAAAGATTGTCTCTTCGCTCCCAAAAATATGTTGAATGCAACATAAGTCTTTACCTTCATACAAGTTCTTTGTAACATATCTATTCTTCTGTGTATGTAAACTCAGCAAAAAAAGAAACATCCATTTTTCAGGACCCTGTCTTTCAAAGATAATTTCTAAAAATCTAAATAACTTCACAGATCTTCATTGTAAATTTCCCATGCTTGTTCAATGAACCATAAACAATTAATGAACATGCACCTGTGGAACGGTCGTTAAGACACTAACAGCTTACAGACGGTAGGCAATTAAGGTCACAGTTATGAAAACTTAGGACACTAAAGAGGCCTTTCTACTGACTCTGAAAAACACCAAAAGAAAGATGCCCAGGGTCCCTGCTCATTTGCGTGAACGTGCCTTAGGCATGCTGCAAGGAGGCATGAGGACTGCAGATGTGGCCAGGGCAATAAATTGCAATGTCCGTACTGTGAGACGCCTAAGACAGTGCTACAGGGAGACAGGACGGACAGCTGATCGTCCTCGCAGTGGCAGACCATGTGTAACAACACCTGCACAGGATTGGTACATCCGAACATCACACCTGCGGGACAGGTACAGGATGGCAACAACAAATGCCCAAGTTACACCAGGAACGCACAATCCCTCCATCAGTGCTCAGACTGTCCGCAATAGGCTGAGAGAGGCTGGACTGAGGGCTTGTAGGCCTGTTGTAAGGCAGGTCCTCACCAGACATCACCGGCAACAACGTCGCCTATGGGCACAAACCCACCGTCGCTGGACCAGACAGGACTGGCAAAAAGTGCTCTGCAGTGACGAGTCACGGTTTTGTCTCACCAGGGGTGATGGTCGGATTCGCGTTTATCGTTGAAGGAATGAGCTTTACACCGAGGCCTGTACTCTGGAGCGGGATTGATTTGGAGCTGGAGGGTCCGTCATGGTCTAGGGTGGTTTGTCACAGCATCATCGGACTGAGCTTGATGTCATTGCAGGCAATCTCAACGCTTTGCATTCCCCACAGAAATGTCCGGGAACTTGCAGGTGCCTTGGTGGAAGAGTGGGGTAACATCTCACAGCAAGAACTGGCAAATCTGGTGCAGTCCATGAGGAGGAGATGCACTGCAGTACTTATTGCAGCTGGTGGCCACACCAGATACTGACTGTTACTTTTGATTTTGACCCCTCCTTTGTTCAGGGACACATTATTCAATTTCTGTTAGTCACATGTCTGTGGAACTTGTTCAGTTTATGTCTCAGTTGTTGAATCTTATGTTCATACAAATATTTACACATGTTAAGTTTGCTGAAAATAAACGCAGTTGACAGTGAGAGGACGTTTCTTTTTTTACTGAGTTGATATATTATTATCATATATTATTTGCTATATTCTCATAGGAGTTGATTCTCTACTCTCACATCCCTTTTACAGACTCCATTCAAAAAGTGTCCATAAACAATGAGTAACTGTCTTTTCAGAAAGCTGATGTCCAAAAAGCACTAAACAAAAGTCATGTTAAGAGGCCCAAACAAGTTTATATGGTGCAGTTCCTGCAGTTTCTTGGTGGCTGTGGTTCTGTATTATTCTCTGTCCCCATCCTCACTGCTCCCTGCACAGACAGACAGAATGCATCATTATCCACTATGTAAAATCCATACAAGTAGTTCTCCTCAAGACATGTTTGTGCGCTGTCAAGAAAACACCAGACCCACCTGGAACAGAACCCATGTCAGAGTCAGAGACGTGTGTGATGGAGAAGCGAGACACGTGGCTAGGGGAGACGGTGAAGCGGGAGTACTGCACCGCTGGTTTGGTCTCCGGGGCCTTGGAAGTGGAGGGCAGGCTGGGTGTGGAGGGGGCTGAGCCTGAGGAGGAGGCAGCCATCTTGGATGAGGAAGTGGGAATGGGCAACAGGGAGAAGTCATCCTCCCACTCATACCCTGTACCTGAAGAGCGAGAGAGAGGAAGGGAGAGAGAAATGAAGAGCGAGTGAGGGAGGAAAGAAGGTAGGGAGAAATGAAGAGAGAGTGAGGGAGGAAGGTAGAAAGCAGTTTGGACACATCTGCCTATTACATATCTGAGAATTATTATGAAATTAAATGCCGATTTGACTTCAATCAATGTAAGTAGTGGACTCTGGACTAGTGTACTTACTCTCTTCTGAGATGTTTCCGTCTGAGGAGTCATCAGAGGTTGGTTGTTTGACCTGTGAACCCTGTCCGCTGGTCTCAGCCCCTGGAGGGAACCCATGCTCAGCTAGCTCTTTAGTTGGACTCTGCTGGAAACGGACGGTATAGAGTTTACAGCTATGGCTAGTGTACATTTCAAATGAATATATATACTATATATACAAATGTATGTGGACACCCCTTCAAATTAGTGGATTTGGCTATTTCAGACACACCTGTTGCGGACAGGTGTATAAAATCGAGCACACAGCCATGCAACCTCCATAGACAACCATTGGCAGTAGAATGGCCTTACTGAAGAGCTCAGTGACTTTCAACATGGCATCGTATAGGATGCCACCTTTCCAACAAGTCAGTTAGTCACATTTCTGCCCTGCTAGACCTGCCCCGGTCAACTGTAAGCGCTGTTATTGTGAAGTGGAAACATCTAGGAGCAACAACGGCTCAGCCGCAAAGTGGTAGGCCACACAATCTCACAGAACGGGACCGCCGAGTGCTGAAGCGCATAGTGCGTAAAAATCATCTGTCCTCGGTTGCAACACTCACTACCAAGTTCCAAACGTCCTCTGGAAGCATAGTCAGCACAATAACTGTTTGTCGGGAGCTTCATGAAATGGGTTTCCATGGCCGAGCAGCCGCACACAAGCCTGAGATCCCCATGCGCAATGCCAAGTGTCAGCTGGTGTGGTGTAAAGCCCGCCGCCGTTGGACTCTGGAGCAGTGGAAACACGTTCTCTGGAGTGATGAATCACGCTTCATCATCTGGCAGTTTGACGGACGAATCTGGGTTTGGTGGTTGCCAGGAGAACACTACCTGCCCGAATGCATAGTGCCAACTGTAAAGTTTGGTGGACGAGGAATAATGGTCTGGGGCTGTTTTTCATGGTTCGGGCTAGGCCCCTTTGTTCCAGTGAAGGGAAATCTTAACGCTACAGCATACAATGACATTCTAGACGATTCTGTGCTTCCAACTTTGTGGCAACAGTTTGGGAAAGGCCCTTTCCTGTTTCAGCATGACAATGCCCCAGTGCACAAAGCGAGGTCCATACAGAAATGGTTTGTCGAGACCGGTGTGGAAGAACTTGACTGGCCAGCACAGAACCCTGACCTCAACCCCATTGAACACCTTTGGGATGAATTGGAACGCCGACTGCGAGCCAGGCCTAATCGCCCAACATCAGTGCCCGACCTCACTAATGCTCTTGTGGCTGAATGGAAGCAAGTCCCCGCAGCAATGTTCCAACATCTAGTGGAAAGCATTCCCGGAAGAGTGGAGGGCTGTTTATAGCAGCAAAGGTGGGACTAACTCCATATTAATGACCTTGATTTTCGAATGAGATGTTTGACGAGCAGCTGTCCACATACTTTTGGTCATGTAGTGAATAAATAAATATATATATATATATATATATATATATATACAGTTCAGTATAATGTCTAATTTAATTCAAGTTACCTAGGCAACAAATACCTTATTTCTCCTATATCATGTCTGTGAATTAGATTTAATGAGAAAAGCAGAAAAACTCCCATGAACTTAGTGAACTACTGTAATGCAGGAACTACCCTTTAACTTGTTTCCCTTCATCTGTGAGTGACTACTAATACCACCACCACTACTCACCTGGTCAAACAGGTAGACGGTGACGTCATCAAAAAAGGACACCACTTTCTTCTTGCGTTCCAGCAGGTCATCAGCGAGCAACTCGGCGGTGAGCGGGATGGGCATCTTCAATAGACTACGTAGATTATGAGCATCGCTACAGTCGCTGACCACAATGGGTACAGCATGGTTCTCCTCCACGCTCTCCTCCCCTCCACTCTGCTCCTCCTGAACACTGTAACTGCTCAGCTCCTCGTCTGACTCACTGTCATCCAAGTCACCATCTCCGTCCTCCTTGTCCCCCTCCCCCCCATCCGCTGGCAACTCCCGTCCCGGAGGGGGAGTCATAGGGGGGAGAGGAGGAGAGGAGGGGGGAGGAGAGGAGGGAGGAGGAGAGGAGGAGGGGGGAGGAGAGGAGGAAGGAGGGGGAGGAGAGGAGGAGGGAGGGGGAGGGGGAGGAGAGGAGGAGAAGCGTTGACGTTGTCCAGGAGGTCTATTCTCTTCGTCATCAGTATCCTTCTCGAGGGTGTCTGGCAGTTTGATAGATGATTCTTCTAGGATGTCTGCTGTTTCTAACGCTTCAGATGAGTCCCTTTGCTCTCCTTCATCCTCTTCCTCCTCCTCCTTGGTACCAGAGTTGGTTTCAGTACTGCTGCTCCTCTGGAGTTCACCCAGGGCATCATCCATAGCCCCCACCACCTCTGCTGCCCAGTCTCCCAGGGAAGAGAGTTCCTCCTGGGCAGGCCATCCCTCCGACCCTGACTCTACTTCTCCAGAGAGATTGGAGGCCAGCTCTAGCCCTTCATCCTGGGTGCACTCTTCCGTCAGGCATCCTTCCATCTCTGGGTCTTCACTCTCCTCCAGAAGAAGAGCTGAGGTCTCCTCTCCCTCCTCTTCTTCCTCCTCTATCTGAAGAGGGCTGAGTTCCCTCTTCTCTGTCAGCCTCTCATCCTCTTCTCCCTCCTCCACTCCTACATTTTCATCACCCCCCACTTTGTCGTCCTCCTCACCCCTGGATAGGCGCTCGTTCTCATAGTCAGAGAAGTAGGCAGAGTCCCTGTAAGGGTTCTTCTCACTGAGTGGGGTCAGCTCCTTCTCTTTGTCTGTGGTCTGTGAGGCTGCTAGAGCCACATCTTCATCCAGGGTAGGTTCATCCTCATCCTCCAGTGGGGCCACCTCGGCCTCCTCTCCCCCTTCCTCCCCCTCCTCATCCAGGCTGGTTTCCAGGATGGACTCCCCAAGTGGCTGGGTGAATGTCTCTGTGTCCCGAGGCTCGTTGTGGGGCTCCTTGGGGACAAACTCTGGGCTCTCATTGTTCTCTGTGTCGTACCCGCTGTCCATTGCCTTGGGGGAGGAGCTAGATGGGTGGGAGGAACTGGAGGCGGGGCTGAAAGCCTCGCAGGTGGAGCCGACCGCTGAAGGCATCAGGTCCATGGAGTCCATGGAGGCCATGGAATCGGGGGTTCCCACCTGCTTCTGCAGGGACTTGAGGGGACGGGCCAGGGACGGGGAGGTGTTTGGGTCCCCAACCGACGCCTCATCGGCGAAGATCTCTGAGGTCGCGTCGGTGATGTCATCGTCTTCATCGTCGTCGGTGCAGCAGTCGGAGATGTCCACTAGACTGATGCTGGAGCAGTGGTCTCTGTCTAGGCCGCTGTCTAACGTATGTCTCAGCTCTGACTCTGGCTCGACCAGGGGGACTAGGCCAGGAACATTCACTGAGGAGAGGGGGGAAATCATAGTTTTAGTCAGAGTCACATCCTCTGGTTTAGGGTCTGTGAGAACCCCTTTGTCTTCCGTACTAACCTCTTCCTTGTGGTCTATGGAAAGGGTATCGTCCATAGTGATGTCAACATACTGCTCAGAGTGGCCTAGAGGGGTTGTGTTGGTGTAAGTGTTGTGCGTCAGGATTGGTTTAGGACCTCCCGGTGCTGGCGACAGATTCACACTCTCTTCCTCGTTGTTGGGTATCTCTGCAATCTTATCTCTGTAGTCGTCCCGGGTGTAGTTCCGCACCACTAAGCCTGTGAGGGGGTCGACGAAATGAGAGTGGCAGCACTTGATGGGTGGCGGCTCTACCTCCCTCTCCCCGTCCCCCTCGTGGCACAAATAGACATAGGCATTGCAGGTGTCCCCTGCGGGGACCAGGGCACGATGCTTCCCCAGGACTAGACAGCCGCTGTCTTTAGCCGAAGCCACCGTAGCCTCCAGGTAGTCTATGGGTTTAACTGCAGCAGAGACAGAGGAGCGGGAGGTCAGGTTGTGCTCCTCAGGCCACGTGTCCTCTATGTCGGTAGTGGGCATAGTGTAGTGGAAGTCTTCATAGGCATCCTGTTGTTGTCTACAGCCAGCCTGTCTACTACGGTCAAGGCTTAGACCCAGGCCTAGACTGTTGTTGTTAGTGGAGGGGTTGGAGAGGTTACTACTGCTGCTCCTCTGCCTCTCAGAGAATATATCCTCTTCTTCATCCAAGTCTCTGTCCCGATGACAGGTGAAGAGGGCCTCTTCCGACGCCATGGTGAAGCTGACTGAGTGGGCATGGCCTGGCATGGTCGGCATGGTTTTCCTCAGAGAACCCATCATGTCATAGTAGCCGCCAGTGACGCTACTCCCCCCGATTATGGAGCCTGGGCCCTGGGTCGTCTCCATGTAGGGGTCCCCTACCCCAAAAGGAGGACAACCACCCTGGGGAGGGGTGCTGATGGAAGGTGATATCCCCAGGGGGTTGTCCAGTTCCCCCAGGGCCTGACGCAGGCTACGGGACCCCCAGCTCTCCTGGTGGGGCTCGGGGGGAGAGTGTTCCCGCCCCATAAGGTAGTGCTGGTCCAGACCCAGACCCATGTGGTGGCCTATTCCTATAGGGGGTGAGTGTTCGTAGTAGAACCCCCCGTCCCAGTCCTTGTAGGAGACGTAGTGACCAGTCTCCCAGGGTCTCAGGGGGCTGTAGTCAGAGACTTGCCCCAGTAGGGGCTCCATGGTCAGGGAGATGTCCGAGTCATATGCTCCAACACCCTCAGCTTTACAGACATCTGCCGACCAGTAGGAGTCTACAGGCTTGGAGTGGGCCTGGGGGGGACAGGCACCCATCCCAATCATACACTCCCCTGAGTCTGCACTGCCACTCCCAGTCAGGAAGCTCCCGTTGCTGCCCTGGTAGTCTGGGCTGTAGGAGCACATGGTATAGTCCACGCCAGGCTCCTCCACGCGGATATAGTACTCAGAGCTCAGTGAAGGACTACGGGCGCTGAGCACCGGCACCACCCCGAGCCCAGAAACAAGCAGCGTCTTGTGCTCATAGTAGGAAGGCGACACCCCCAGAGTGAGCCCCTCCGTCTCCACCCCACCACAGCCCCCCACCATCCCCCCTGGGTAGTACAGGTCCTGGCAGTGGTGGTTGACAGCCCCCAGTGTACCGCTGGAGGACGAGGCAGCGTGGTGGTAAGGCTGCTCCACCCCGACCCCCGCCTGGGTCTGCTCCCACTTGTACTGGAAGTTCAGACCGTGGCTGGTCTCTGTCACGGTCAGTATATCATCTCCTGATTCGCTGTGGTAACCGTCACATCCAGAGAACTGCTCCAGCAGGGGGAAGGACGAGGTGGGGAGATCTGGAGACAGACAGAGAGACAGACAGAGAGACAGACGGATAGATAGATAGACGGATGGATAGATAGACGGATAGATAGATAGATAGATAGATAGATAGATAGATAGATAGATAGATAGATAGATAGATAGATAGATAGATAGATAGATAGATAGATAGATAGATAGATAGATAGATACTTTGTTAATTCCCAAGGGGACATTTCATATCAAACAGCAGCAGAGCTTAAAGCAAAATTTTACTGCTGCTCTTTCACTATATATCCATTAATATGTTATAAACATACAATATAATATGTGTCATAAAAATCTAGAATTTTGCACAACATGCAAATACGAGCATTTCTGCATCTCACCGGTACATTTCCTGGTTGTAAACAAACCACAATATCCAGAATTCATAGCAATTTCAGGACGCCTTCGAGGGTGGGAAAACAATTGGACAAGTAAGGAAGTAGGGCTCCCGTCAGGCTGTAGTCTTTACAAAGCCAGGGGAAATGAGTCAACCAAGATATCTTGCAATGTCCTGGCAGATAGGAACATTGTTGAGACATGTCAAATGGTTCTATTGAACAAGGACAACCATGTCTACTCACTGCTAGTGTGATCATGCAATCGGCAAAACACAAAGGCCACAATAGTTGCTACAAAACGTGACTCCTTTCATTTTTTATCAGACAACAGGCTCTCCTGGGGCAAAAATATAAATAATGCTGCTATAGTGCATAATTATGTCTGAAACACCCTCTCATCAAACAAAATGATGTAGGGAGACTGGGAAAACACCCTTAATAGTGACTAGCGGTGAAGTTTCCCATTAATAAACTAAAGTGACACTGAAAAGGGCAGTGAGCAGATTCTCTTTTGAAACAGCAGCGGACAAAAAAGCCATGAAAAGTGGCCCTAAACATGTCGTACCAGTGGCCAGGGCTCCGGCCCCATGGTGGAGGCTGCTGCTGGGGCCAGCGTTGGGGTTGGGGTTGGGACGCAGGGAGTTCCAGCGCCTCTCAAAGTCCTCCTCGGCCTCGCTGACCCCCTTGGCACACAGGTAGCTGAGCAACAGGTGGACCTCCTCTGTATTGGGCCTCTGGTCTGGTTGGAGCCAGCAGAACTGCATCACCTCATACCTGGGGACAAGAGGGCACATATCACACGTCACAAGAATCACTACAACAACCATGGGATACATGTAGGAAGATATAATTAACCACAAATGAATCTATCAGCTGTGGTGCATTTGGGAATAGCATTCCATTTGGGACGCAAATAAAATAGGAAAGAAATGAAAACCACCAATACAGCATCTGCATTTTTATTGGAATCCATTGAGGAGATGAGGAATCAAGCATGTTCTCATCCTATGAGAGATAATTATCTTTAGAGATAATGAGATTGGATCCATTTTGTTTTTGTTTTATGCATCACATCAGTCATATTTATTTATTTATTTTGCTACTTTTGACCAGAGCCCATAGTGCACTGGATAGGGAATAGGGTGCCATTTGAGACGAAGCATATGATGTCTGTCTCAACGAGCCACTAGAATGAGAAGATATTGATGAGACACAGAGCAAGAACCCCAGAACGAGAAACAGTAAGAGTGCTTGTGTTGTTGTGTGTGTGTGTGCCACTGTGTTGCTTCCCTTGTGTGTGTGTGTGTGTGTGTGTGTGTGTGTGTGTGTGTGTGTGTGTGTGTGTGTGTGTGTGTGTGTGTGTGTGTGTGTGTGTGTGTGTGTGTGTGTGTGTGTGTGTGTGTGTGTGTGTGTGTGACTCACCAGCGCTCTGCCAGGGGTATTTTGAGCAGAGGCTTGGGCAGTCTGAGCTGATGTTCCCTCACGGCGTAGGTCAGGACCTGTCTGTCAGAGTAGTGTCTGTACGGCTGGTTCCCCAACTCAAATAACTCCCAGATAGTAACCCCCAGAGACCTGAGAGAGAAAATAAAGACCGCAGAAGAACAATACGTGTGAAGCATAACAACCTATATTTATTGGGAAAAACATTTGGCAAATATAGCTGCGAGAAGCAATGAACGGGGTTCACAGGACGACCGATAGGACACAAGATCAGAGTGGATTTACAGTGGTTTAAATGGACACGTAAAATCAGATTTTTGATTAGTCAATAACTCAGCCTTCTATTGACCAATCCTTAGTAATATATGCTTCAGTTATTTTACTGAAATCTAAGAATAACAATAGGTTTCACAGCTTTGCTTTGAACCCCTAATTACGTTCACAGATTTTATGGGGTCGGTTTCCAGATAGGGACGGTTTTCTGGACATTGATTTAGCCAAGTCCTGGACTAAAAAGCATTGAGGTTGTTCTTAGTCCAGGATATGGCAGAATGTGGGTCAGGGAAACCGGCCCATAGGGTTGAAATTGTAATACTACATAATTGGGTTCTGAATGCTATCTCTACCATGGTCCCAAGAATGGAACCCACTATCGAAGCATTGCAAGCGCCATGCTCTACCAGCTGAGCTCTCTCCACCAGAAGGTTGGACTACATATGCTGATTGATTGATTGATTAATTAAATCTTTAATTACCAGACGTTGCTCTGTTTGCTCTGGTCCACCACCAGAAGGTTGCCATGGACTTCATCTATGAGTTCTGGAGCGATCCAACGCAGAGGCACATACATCTGGTCTGATGTCTCAAAGTAGTCATCTTTGTACTTGTTGTGTGACAGGCCGTAGTCTCCAATCTTCACTGTGACATCAGCGGTCAGCAGGCAGTTTCTCAGGGCCAGGTCACTGCAGGGAAGACAGAGAACACATTTGTACATTAGATGATAACTGATTGATGTAAATGCATAGCAGTCCAATTAACATGGTGAGACCATGGACAGTCTGACATGTTCAATACTGTACTAAAAGTCTTCCAGAACTTCAGTCAATAAATGTTGTACAGCATTACTAATCAATTTAAACCCTTCCTAATAATGATATACAGTGCCTTCGGAAATTATTCAGACCCATTGACTTTTTCCACATTTTGTTACGTTACAGCCTTTTTCTAAAATGGATTGAATACATAAGAATCCTCAGCAATCTACACACAATACCCCAAAAACCAACCAATGAGGTCAAAGGAATTGTCTGTAGAGCTCCGAGAGAGGATTGTGTCGAGGCACAGATCTGGGGAAGGGTACCAAAAACATTCTGCAGCATTGAAGGTCCCCAAGAACACAGTGGCCTCCATCATTCTTAAATGGAAGAAGTTTGGAACCACCAATACTCTTCCTAGAGCTGGCCGCCTGGCCAAACTGAGCAATCGGGGGAGAAGGTCCTTGGTCAGGGAGGTGACCAAGAACCCGATGGTCACTCTGACAGCGCTCCAGAGTTCCTCTGTGGAGAAGAATGGGAGAAACTCCCCAAATACAGGTGTGCCAAGCTTGTAGCGTCATTCCCAAGAAGACTAGAGGCTGTAATCACTGCCAAAGGCGCTTCAACAAAGTACTGAGTAAAGGGTCTGAATACTTATGTAAATGTGATATTTAAGTTTTTTTATTTTTTATAAATTAGTAACAATTTCTAAAAACCTGTTTTTGCTTTGTCATTATGGGGTATTGTGTGTAGATTAATGAGGGAAAAAACAAATGTAATCCATTTTAGAATAAGGCTGAAAATGTGGAAAACGTCAAAGGATCTGAATACTTTCTGAAGGCACTGTATACCATTTAGCAGACGTAACTTACAATCCTCCATGCATATATTTTACATATCGGCGGCCCTGGGAATCGACCCCACTATCCTGGCATAGCAACCGCCATGCTCTACCAATTGAGCCATACAGGACCTCATTCTTCATTAAGTGGATGTTGTAGACATCAGTGAAAGGAAGAGCAGGGGTCATTCTGGAGAGAAGGGGTCCCCCCCCTGCAACAAAATCACTGATGCTGGAGTTTATGAAGAGGCACTCAGGCAGCACCAGGATATTGTTACAGGAAGGAACCAACAGGAACCTGGAAGAAGAGCCAACCAGTCACAGCTGCAGAATTCTGGTCAACTAACCTAAACTGCAGCCATTATAGGTTTCTCCAAAACCAGAATACGGTGTGGTCTGGCAGCGCGTGACTACTGGGTACCAGTCTTCAGGGTAATATCATTACAATGCCATTGAGTGGTTTGTAGTGTATAGGTACAACTTGTGTCTGTGTATATATAGTACCAGTCAAAAGTTTTGACACACCTACTCATTCAAGGGTTTTTCTTTATTTGGAAAGCAGCCAACAAGTGCTCAGCATATGTGGGAACTCCTTCAAGAATGTTGGGAAAGCATTCCAGGTGACTACCTCATGAAGCTGGTTGAGAGAATGCCAAGAGTGTGCAAAGCTGTCATCAAGGCAAAGGTGGCTATTTGAAGAATCTCAAATGTTTAACACTTTTCTGGTTACTACATGATTCCATATGTGTTATTTCATAGTTTTGATGTCTTCACTATTATTCTACAATGTAAAAAATAGTAAAAATAAAGAAAAACCCTTGAATGAGTAGGTGTGCCCAAAATGTTGACTGGTACTGTGTGTATATATATATATATATACTACCGGTCAAACGTTTTAAAACATCTACTCATTCAAGGGTTTTTCTTAATTTTTACTATTTTCACTTATGGAATCAAATAAAACTATATTTTATATTTGAGATTCTTCAAAGTAGCCACCCTTTGCCTTGATGACAGCTTTGCACACTCTTGGCATTCTCTCAACCAGCTTCATGAGGTAGTCACCTGGAATGCTTTTCCTTCACTCTGCGGTCCAACTCATCCCAAACCATCTCAATTGGGTTGAGGTCGGGTGATTGTGGAGGCCAGGTCATCTGATGCAGCACTCCATCACTCTCCTTCTTGGTCAAATAGCCCTTACACAGCCTGGAGGTGTGTTTTGGGTCATTGTCCTGTTGAAAAACAAATGATAGTCCCACTAAGCGCAAACCAGATGGGATTGCGTATCGCTGCAGAATGCTGTGGTAGCCATGCTGGTTAAGTGTGCCTTGAATTCTAAATACATCACAGACAGTGTCACCAGCAAAACACCATCACACTTCCTCGTCCATGCTTCATGGTGGGAACCACACATGCAGAGATAATCCATTCACCTACTCTGCGTCTCACAAAGACACGGCGGTTGGAACCAAAAATCTCAAATTTGGCCTCATCAGACCCAAGGACCGATATCCACCTTTCTAATGTCCATTGCTCGTGTTTCTTGGCCCAATCAAGTCTCTTCTTATTATTGGTGTCCTTTAGTAGTGGTTTCTTTGCAGCAATTCGACCATGAAGGCCTGATTTCAGGCAGTCTCCTCTGAACAGTTGATGTTGAGATGTGTCTGTTACTTGAACTACGTGAAGCATTTATTTGGGCTGCATTCTGAGGTGCTGTTAATTGCAGATTTCTGAGGATGGTAACTCTAATGAACTTATCCTCTGCAGCAGAGGTAACTCTGGGTCTTCCTTTCCTGTGGCAGTCCTCATGAGAGCCAGTTTCATCATAGCACTTGAAGGTTTTTGCAACTGCACTTGAAGAAACTTTCAAAGTTCTTGAAATGTTCTGGATTAACTGACCTTCATCTCTTAAAGTAATGATGGACTGTTGTTTCTCTTTGCTTATTTGAGCTGTTCTTGCCATTATGGACTTGGTCTATACCACCCCTACAACTGATTGGCTCAAATACATTAAAAAGGAAAGATATACCACAATTTCACTTTTAAGAAGGCACACCTGTTAATTGAAATGCATTCAAGGTGACTACCTCATGAAGCTGGTTGAGAGAATGCAAAGAGTGTGCAAAGCTGTCATCAAGGCAAAGGGTGGCTACTTTGAAGAATCTCAATTATAAAATATATTTAGATTTGTTTAATACTTTTTTAGTTACTACATGATTCCATATGTGTTATTTCATAGTTTTGATATCTTCACTATTATTCTACAATGTAGAAAATAGTAAAAATAAAGAAAAACCCTTGAATGAGTAGGTGTGTCCAAACTTTTGACTGGTACCGTATATATAGATATATACACTAGGGATAGGGACCACAACTAAAATGAGTCTTTGACTTCCTGGTCACGTTTGTTGTATGTATATGTTGTTGTTTTACTGACGAATGGAAATCAATCAATCAATCAATCGACAGATAGTGGCAGAGACAGAGGTAGGGAGTGACACGCACCTGTGTATGAAGTTGTGTTTGTGCAGGTGCAGGAGTCCTGAGGCGATCTCACAGGCCATCCTCTGCAGGATCAGGGGTTCAGGGGTCATTGTGTCTGCAGCCCGACAGCTCCGCAGGTACCCTTTCACATCACCCTGGTGACATGGAGGAGATATGGTGGTGATCAGAGTTGGGGTCAATTCCATAAAAATGCCAGTCAATTCAGAAAGTAAACAAAATTGTAATTCCACATTTGTCTAATTAAAAAGCATTGAAGAGAATTGGAATTTCAGTGTACTTCCTGAATTGACTGGAATTTAAATGGAATTGACCCCCACCCAGGTGGATATATTAGAGATATAATAGATATTGACACAGTTATAGTGAATAAAGGATGATGCTTACACAAGTAGTTACAGTACAATTAGCTCACAAGGTACTGTAGTCTGAAGGACTTTCTGGAAGTGAAATGTCCTGTCAATGAGTGTAGGTAGGTAGTCCCGTGTAGCTCAGTTTGTAGAGCATGGCGCTTGCATCGCCAGGGTTGTGGGTTCAATTCCCACGGGGGACCAGTACAAAAATGTATCTGGATAAGAGCTTCTGTTAAATAACTCAAATGTAAAAAATGTAGATCTCCCCTCAGATTGCCCACTCAGCCAGCAATACAATATCTGGCCACTGGGGGGCAGTCGAATGCATCCAAATATAATCTATCGGCACACCCCCCCCGTGCACGTTTTGTTTTTCGCCCTAGCACTACACAGCTGATTCAAATAACCAACTCATCATCAAGCTTTGATTAATGAATCAGATGTGTAGTGCTAGGGAAACCCTGTCTTAGACTGACTACAATGTCCGGAGACAGAGAGACACAGTGGTGCAGTGACAGTTCAGTCCAGTCCAGTCCAGTCCATGATGATTGTCAAACTGTACACTGTCTGAAGCGGTCATAGAGAGATCCTGTAGCAATTGGACTCCAGCTAGTCCAGCAGGCTACTGACTGCAATGGCCACAGACAGATAGGTCTATATACAGTGGTGCAATGACAGTCCAATCCAGTCCAGTACTCACCAGAGAGCAGAACTCCATGATAAGCAGGTAGGGGGTGACCTCAGTGCACTGCGCCAGGCAATGTAGGAGGGCTGGGTGCTGGAGGGCACTGGAGACAGAAGGGCACAATGGCAGAGAGTTAGTGGAGACAGAAGGGCACAATGGCAGAGAGTTAGTGGAGACAGAAGGGCACAATGGCAGAGAGTTAGTGGAGACAGAAAGCACTGTCACAATGGCAGAGAGTTAGTGGAGACAGAAAGCACTGTCACAATGGCAGAGAGTTAGTAGAGGCAGAAAGCACTGTCATAACAACTAAAGTGACAGGACTTGGCCTTCAATCAACTCTGGGGTTTGAGTTATACAAATTACGAACCAGTTTCAATGCTGATTAACACTACAATGAAACTGAACAAAGGGAGGTTAACACTACAATGTAATTGAAAGTGAAAAAAGGGTGGTTATTAATACTATAATGAAACTGAACAAAAGGAGGTTAACACTATGAGACTGAAAATGAACAAAGGGAGGTTAACACTATTATGAAACTGAACAAAGGGAGATTAACACTACAATGAGACTGAAACTGAACAAAGGGAGATTAACACTATAATGAGACTGAAACTGAACAAAGGGAGGTTAACACTACAATGTAATCGAAACTGAACAAAAGGAGGTTAACACTACTGAAACTGAACAAAAGGAGGTTAACACTATAATGAAACTGAACAAAGGGAGATTAACACTATAATGAGACTGAAACTGAACAAAGGGAGATTAACACTACAATGAGACAAACTGAACAAAAAGAGGTTAACACTACTGAAACTGAACAAAGGGAGATTAACACTATAATGAAACTGAAACTGAACAAAGGGAGGTTAACACTATAATGAAACTGAACAAATGGAGGCTAACACTATACTGAAACAAGGGAGGTTAACACTAATGAAACTGAAATGGAACATAGGGAGGTTAACACTAATAAAACTGAAACTGAACAAAGGGAGGTTAACACTATAATGAAACTGAACAAAGGGAGGTTAACACTATAATGAAACTGAACAAAGGGAGGTTAACACTATAATGAAATTGAAACTGAACAAAGGGAGATTAACATTATAATGAGACTGAACAAAGAGAGTTTAGTCATAATAAAGGATCTAAAAGGATGAAAGAGACATCTCTCACCGGTATTGCTGGACCTCCTCCAGGAAGTGCATCTGGTCCTGAACACTGGCACTGGCCTTCAGCTCCTTAACCACCACCTGGGTGGTGCTGAGGCCCGCATTCACCTCCGCCAGGAGAACCTGGTATGGGAGCAATGCAGACACACACACAGGGGAGACACACAGAGATGGGGAGGAATGGAAGACAGAGACACAGACAGAGAGACACAGACAGACAGAGAGAGAGAGGAGACACAGACAGAGGAAATGCACACAAAAAATTATTCCCAAACAGTACAAACACACGCGGAGGTGATGATTGTGGAGGACAAACATGGTTGAGGAGGATACGCACACATTCAGGTGAAAGGTAGACAGTCACACAAATGCAAGGAAATAGAGAGATGCACAGGAAATAGAGAGATACACAGAGACAGAGAGGCATACACAGGAAATAGAGAGATACACAGAGACAGAGAGGCATACACAGGAAATAGAGAGATACACAGAGAGGCATACACAGGAAATAGAGAGATAGACAGAGAGGCATACACAGGACATGCAGATTCATAAAGAGACCAACAAGAGACAGACCAGGAGATACAGAGGTATGCAGAGAGGTATGCAGAGAGGTATGCATGCGGTCACAGAGACACACACACGAATGGACATACCCCAGTCAAGGTACACAAGTGTGGGGAAAGTGTGTGTGCATGAGTGTGAGAAGAAACAGACAAAGAAACAGAGAGCGGGAGGGAATGAGAGAATGACAAGAATCAGTTATCTAGTGTTACAGTAGCTAATTCCCAACCCAACAGAGTAAGACGCTTGCATGGAAGACCTTGTGATAACACTTTACTTCTGTGGTTCTCAACTGGTTTTGCCTCTGGACCCAAATTGAACCAGGTTGTTTCAATCGCGATCCAATATTCGCATCAAGATTTTTTTGTTGTTGCCAAAATGCAATCTGTAAAACAATTTGTAATGCTATATTGATAGTAAATGTACCAATTATATGACGAGGGAACAGTCCCACCTTTTTCACTGTCAATAATTTCATTTTGCCCTTGCCCTAAACCACTAAATAGCGCTGCTAATAACCTCTCTGTACCAGGCAGCGTGTCAGTCAGTTAGACATCAAAGGCATGGGGATCAGCCCCAGCAGTACCGTTACACACACATTCCAGGTAATGCAGCGTGTCAGCCATTTAAACAGGCGGACTCCTAAACACGCCTGGGATCACAGCTCGGCACATAACAAACCGTGACCCTGCCAAAGTTGACAGAACATTTCATCTAGCTACCTCTCATAACCCAGTACAGTGGCCTCCAGCACAGTGAAAATAACCCGTAAAATACACCCAAAAAGAATTGACGAGTAGAAGTGAGGAGGGAGTGAGTGGTCTTACCTTTCCGAACCAGCCATTGCCTATCTCTTTCAGGTACAGAAGACTCTGGCGGCCGAGTTCTGTGGATTTCAGGAATTGGACTTGGGAGACAGATAAAAAAATAAAAAAACAGAGATTTTAGAGAATGACCTTACGACACAACTGTTATTCATCATTGGTTTATTTCTGACAATGACTCTCCATTCCAAGGCCTCAGAGAAATGTAATCTGGCCAAATACACACCACCGTCATGTACTGGAATAGATGTGATATAAGCCATCCATCTTGCAATGGGTCAAGTATCCTCTATGACCCAATCTTCGCCAGGTTGACTTGTTTTGATATGACACAAAAATGGGAGCAAAAGCCATGGTCCAAAAATATATAATTATTTTTTTTTTGGGGGGGGGGGTAATAAAAAGAAGATATACTGTAAAATCACCACGAATTCAGCAAAAAATGAGTTGAAGTACACCCACAAATGAAAAATGAGATGTGATACACTGAATCTAGTTGCCTACCCCTGCCCTAAGGTCCCCTCTCTTTCAGTCAGAAGCAGAGTCTGGCATCACAGCCTCAGTCCTCCTGTCCCCTTGCTGCGTCCTATTCTATCTGTCAGTGGCACGGTGATGACCTGTGTCCTGCATCTATCCTTTCGCCTCACTCTCGCTCTCAGCCTCTGTCCCAAACCCATTCAAATGAGAATGGAGTGATGGCAACATTACTCCTCTGTACTTCCCCCTCTCTCTTTCCGTCCATCTCTCCATCCCTCTCTCCCCCAGCAACGACTGATGACGCTCACATTCTGTGCTCCAGAGGAGGACAGACAGATCTTTGTGGCAGTGTCACCCCCTGCCCACCCCCCAGACCCGGCCACACAGACCCCTCCCTGTGTGAGGGCCATATCTGACGCCCATGCCCTGTAATGTTCCAGAGGCCAGTCATTCCCTGGGTTGTGGGCGCTCGCTCATCCAGACTCTGGCCTACAGAGAATCCCAGCCATTGTCTGGGTACTAACCATGGGACTGTTTGGTACCAGCAAGAACCAACCACACAGACACTGGGCCTATTATCTAGCAGCTCTGTGACACAGTGGTGAACAGTGTTGGGGGTAACGCATTACAAAAGTAACCCATTAGATAATCAGATTACGTTTATGAGTAACGTGTTACTTTTTCAAATGATTGCAGTTACTTTGTCAAACAATGCATTTAGGATTATCTCTCTAACGGGCGTGTTTCCATGATCCAATCTCAACTTGTTTCCTCATTTAGTTCTCGAGCGAGAACACAAAGGCGGTTTGAAGAAATGTCATGACAGCTACTGTCTGTAGAAATGTATAGAGGGCGTACCTCTGATCTTTGCCATTGATTGCATCTACATTTACATCACTTAGCAGACGCTCTTACCCAGAGCGACTTACAGTAATGGGTGCATAGATTTTAATACTTTTTTTTGTATTGGTTCCCCGTGGGAATCGAACCCACAACCCTAGCATTGCAAGCACCATGCTCTAACAACTGAGCCACACGGGACTGTAGAAAAGTGTGCCCTCTATACATCTTTTAGGATTTTGAATGAAAAGATAGGAAATCTGTACGTTTGACTTTCAGTATATATTGCTAATTAAGCAGCCCATAGCGCAGCACTTGTAGACTAGCACAGGAAAGCAGCGCCACAGATGAAAGGAGTCACTAGTGATCCAGCCTGAGTTAGTAAGTGGCCTGTCTTTGGTACAGCGCCTCACCTTGCTCCCTCCAACTGATTTTTAGATTTTCTTCATGAAAATAGTGCAAAGTAATATAACTAGTAATCACATTACTTTCCACACAAAGTAATATTTTAAGGTAACATGTTACTTTAATGTAGCAAGTAATATGTAATACCTAATCCCAACACCAGTAACTAATCCCAACACTGGTGGTGAACTGGGCATCTAGTGATAACTGACAACTTAGACTAGAGTTTACGCCATTTTTGTTTCCTCCATCGCTCTCTTACTTCTAAAATGGCTTCTAGAATGTCTTGGAACTTCAACTTCTTAGAACTTAGAACTCTGCTTAGAAAAATCTTTCAACTCTGGTCTTGGAACAGACAGACTAAAGAAGGCCATAATAACAGCCATGAGCATATCCATACTATCAGCATACTACCATCAATTCACAGTGTTCTATCTTTCCCGTCAATAGTAATACAATTCGTTTCTGACTGCTCGGTCTGTCAGCTCTCTCTCTCTCTCTCTCTCTCTCTCTCTCTATCTCTGTCCCTCTCTCTCTCTCTCTCTCTCTCTCTCTCTCTCTCTCTCTCTCTCTCTCACACTCTCTCTCTCTCACACTCTCTCTCTCTCTCTCACACTCTCACACTCTCTCACTCTCACACTCTCACACTCTGAGATGTGTGTTGTTGACTATATGTATCGGTCTATGCAGAGACCGGCTGCCAGACAAAGACAGACGGGAAGTATTTTTGAAAGATGAGGAGGCTAAATCACTCAGGGCCAAATGGAATTCCCATTATCATCATCATCATCATCATCATCTTCCTCACAGCAGCACACGGTCTATTCTCCTGGCTGGAGCTGGGGCCCTGGTCAAAAGTAGTGCACTATAAAGGGTCCAGGGTGCCATTTGGGATGCATCATTGGCTGCTGACGGGGTAGTGTAGTGTTGTCCTTGGATAATCCTACACAGCCATAATGGAATACTGACATACTGCAGTTGTGGAACTCAATGGTGGCATGGAGGTTTTAGTTGAATGTGTTTGACCGAGCGTGTGTGTGTGCATGTGCGTGTGCGTGTGTGTGTGTCTGTGTGTTCTCACCAGTGCACCCTGTGACCTGTGTGGATGTAAGTGTAACAGTATAACCCTACTGAATAGCACAGCTGTTTCAGGGTGGGTCTTATTGGGGACCATTTCTGGCTCTGGACCTAGCCATGGTCTGACAATATGGGAGAGGCAATAATACGAGCCCCACACCTCCCCCACACCTCCCCCCCTCTACCTCCACCCTCTACTCCCCCTCTGCCTCCACCCCCCCCCCTCTACCTCCACTCTCTACTCCCCTCTACCTCCACCCTCTACTCTCCCCTCTACCTCCACCCTCTACTCTCCCCTCTACCTCCACCCTCTACTCTCCCCTCTACCTCCACCCTCTACTCTCCCCTCTACCTCCACTCTCTACTCTCCTCTACCTCCACCCTCTACTCTCCCCTCTACCTCCACCCTCTACTCTCTCCTCTGCCTCCACCCTCTACTCTCCCCTCTACCTCCACTCTCTACTCCCCTCTACCTCCACCCTCTACTCTCCCCTCTACCTCCACCCTCTACTCTCCCCTCTACCTCCACCCTCTACTCTCTCCTCTACCTCCACCCTCTACTCTCCCCTCTACCTCCACCCTCTACTCTCTCCTCTACCTCCACCCTCTACTCTCCCCTCTACCTCCACCCTCTACTCTCCCCTCTACCTCCACCCTCTACTCTCTCCTCTACCTCCACCCTCTACTCCCCCTCTGCCTCCACCCCCCCCCCCTCTACCTCCACTCTCTACTCCCCTCTACCTCCCCCCTCTACCTCCACCCTCTACTCCCCCTCTACCTCCACCCTCTACTCTCCCCTCTGCCTCCACCCTCTACTCCCCCTCTCCACCCTCTCACCAACTCTCACCCCAACCTCACCCAACCTCCCCCTACCTCCCCCTCTACCTCACACTACTCCTACCTCCACCTCTACTCCCCCTCAACCTCCACCCTCTACCACACCTCTACCTCCACCTCTACCTCCACCACAACCTCCACCTCCCACTCTACCACCACACCACACCTCTCACTCACCTCTACCTCCACCCTCTACTCCCACTCTACCTCCACCCTCTACTCTCCCCTACTACCTCCACCCTCTACTCCACCCTCCTCCACCCCCTCCCCCTCTACCTACACCTCTCTACTCCCCTCTACCTCCACCCTCTACCTCTCCCCTCTACCTCCACCCTCTACTCCCCCTCTACCTCCACCCTCTACTCTCCCCTCTACCTCCACCCTCTACTCCCCCTCTACCTCCACCCTCTACTCCCCCTCTACCTCCACTCTCTACTCCCCTCTACCTCCACCCTCTACTCTCCCCTCTACCTCCACCCTCTACTCTCCCCTCTACCTCCACCCTCTACTCCCCCCTCTGCCTCCACCCTCTACTCCCCCTCTGCCTCCACCCTCTACTCCCCTCTACCTCCACCCTCTACTCCCCTCTACCTCCACCCTCTACTCTCTCCTCTGCCTCCACCCTCTACTCCCCCCTCTGCCTCCACCCTCTACTCCCCCTCTACCTCCACCCTCTACTCTCTCCTCTACCTCCACCCTCTAATCTCCCCTCTACCTCCACCCTCTACTCCCCTCTACCTCCACCCTCTACTCCCCTCTACCTCCACCCTCTACTCTCTCCTCTGCCTCCACCCTCTACTCCCCCCTCTGCCTCCACCCTCTACTCCCCCTCTACCTCCACCCTCTACTCTCTCCTCTGCCTCCACCCTCTACTCCCCCCTCTGCCTCCACCCTCTACTCTCCCCTCTACCTCCACCCTCTACTCTCTCCTCTACCTCCACCCTCTACTCTCCCCTCTGCCTCTCACCCCCCCCCCTCTACCTCCACTCTCTACTCTCCCCTCTACCTCCACCCTCTACTCTCCCCTCTGCCTCCACCCTCTACTCCCCCCTCTGCCTCCACCCTCTACTCTCTCCTCTACCTCCACCCTCTACTCCCCTCTACTTCCACCCTCTACTCTCTCCTCTACCTCCACCCTCTACTCCCCTCTACCTCCACCCTCTACTCTCCCCTCTACCTCCACCCTCTACTCCCTCTACCTCCACCCTCTACTCCCCCCTCTACCTCCACCCTCTACTCTCCCCTTTGCCTCCACCCTCTACTCCCCCCTCTGCCTCCACCCTCTACTCTCCCCTCTACCTCCACCCTCTACTCCCCTCTACCTCCACCCTCTACTCCCCCCTCTACCTCCACCCTCTACTCTCCCCTCTACCTCCACCCTCTACTCTCCCCTTAGCCTCCACCCTCTACTCTCCCCCCTCTGCCTCCACCCTCTACTCCCCCCTCTCTCACCCTCACCCCCCTCTACCTCCACCCTCTACTCTCCCCTCTACCTCCACCCTCTACTCTCCCCTTTGCCTCCACCCTCTACTCCCCCCTCTGCCATCCACCCTCTACTCTCCCCTTTGCCTCCACCCTTACTCCCCCCTCTGCCTCCACCCTCTAATCTCCCCTTTGCCTCCACCCTCTACTCCCCCAACACAGCCTTCAGTACACAACAGGGTGAGGGGGGGACTGTTGGACTGGACCACACCTCTCCCCCTCTCTGCCTCTCCCAGAAAACGCATCATACACAATGGGCCATTAGCCCATATGGCTAGCATTCCCATAACAACAGGTGAGTCATTACATGCACAAACCTGAGAGCTAGAGAGACCATTGTAAATATAACCCATATTTATTTTCAACTTTCTTAACCCCCTTTTTCTCCCCAATTTCAATCTTGTCTCATCGCTGCAACTCCCCAACGGGCTCGGGAGAGGCGAAGGTTGGAGTCATGCGTCCTCCAAAACATGACCCGCCTAAGCTGGCGGGTCTAAGGCACTGCGCTCCTTAACACCCGCCAGCTTAACCGGAAGCAGCCGCATCAATATGTCGGAGGAAACACCGTTCAACTGGTGACCGGGGTCAGCCTGCAGACACCCGGCCCGCCACAAGGAGTCGCTAGAGCGCGATGAGCCAAGTAAAGCCCCCCCGGCCAAACCCTCCCCTAACCCGGACGAATTGTGCGCCGTCCTATGGGACTCCCGGCCATGGTCAGTTGTGGCACAGCCCGGGATTGAACCCGGGTCCATAGACCACTGCACCACTCGGGAGGCCAGTATATAGACATAATATGACATTTCAAATGTCTCTATTCCTTTGGAACTTTTGTGAGTTTAATGTTTACTGTTCATTTTTTATTGTTTATTACACTTTTGTTTATTATCTATTTCACTTGCTTGGCAATGTTAACATATGTTTCCCATGCCATTAAAAGCCTTTGAATAGAATTGAGAGAGAGCGAGAGAGAGAGAGAGAGAGAGAGAGGGAGAGAGAGAGAGAGAGAGAGAGGAGAGCTGTGGGTTGGCAGCGCACTACATTGCTGCCTGCCATAAGTTGAGGGACAGTGTCTGACAGACCAATAAACCTGCACATGTCCTCAACTGTATGATTATTGTTATTGTTGAATGTATGGTTATATTGACCGTTGGTTATTGTTGTTACTGTTGTCCCGTTGACAATTTTTGATTCTCATTTTTATTTATTTTTTATATTGTAAATATCCAAAGTAAGCTTTGGCAATATGTACATTGTTACGTCATGCCAATAAAGCGAATTGAATTGAATTGAATTGAATTGAGAGGAGAGAGAGAGAGAGAGAGAGGGGGAGAGAGAGAGAGAGGGAGAGACAGAGAGAGGGAGAGAGAGAGAGAGAGGGGGGAGAGAGAGAGAGAGAGAGGGCGAGAGAGAGAGAGAGGGGAGAGAGAGACAGAGAGGGAGAGAGAGAGAGAGGGAGAGAGACGGAGAGAGAGACAGAGAGAGAGAGGGGGCGAGGAGAGAGAGAGAGAGAGGGAGAGAGAGACAGAGACGGAGAGAGAGAGAGAGAGGGAGCAGAGAGAGAGAGAGAGAGAGAGAGAGAGGGAGAGGAGGGAGGGAGGGAGGGAGGAGGGAGGGAGAGAGAGAGAGGAGAGAGATGATGAGAGAGAGAGAGAGAGAGAGAGAGAGAGAGAGAGAGAGAGAGAGAGAGAGAGAGAGAGAGAGAGAGAGAGAGAGAGAGAGAGAGAGAGAGAGAGAGAGAGAGAGAGAGAGAGAGAGAGAGAGAGAGAGAGAGAGAGAGAGAGAGAGAGAGAGAGAGCGGAGACGGAGACGGAGACGGAGAGAGAGAGAGACGGAGAGAGAGAGAGACGGAGAGAGAGAGAGGGGGAGAGAGAGAGAGAGGGTGAGAGAGACAGAGACAGAGAGAGAGAGAGAGAGAGAGAGAGAGAGAGAGAGCGAGAGGGAGAGAGAGAGACAGAGACGGAAAGAGAGAGAGAGGGAGAGAGGACGGACGAGAGAGACAGAGACGGAAAGAGAGAGACAGAGACGGAAAGAGAGAGACAGAGACAGAGACAGAGACAGAGAGACAGAGACAGAGAGAGAGAGAGAGACAGAGACACAGAGAGAGAGAGACAGAGAGAGAGACAGAGACGGAGAGAGAGAGAGAGAGAGAGAGGGAGAGAGAGACAGAGACAGAGAGACAGAGAGAGAGACAGAGAGAGAGAGAGAGAGAGGGGTAACTAACTAACTAACTAAACCAGCAGAGTACATCTGTCTCTCATCCGACAGCAGCCACATGGTCTTGTAGTGAGATCATAGGGAGTGGTCAGAGCGGATCGAGTGTCTGACCTCAAGCCCCCTAACTACCCAAACCCCAGCCCTGTGCGTCCCTATAGGCCTCCTACTCACTACAGAGACACCATACAGCTATAGAGAGAACAGCCAATGAATAAACACATGCTTTTGATCAGCATAGGCCCACAGTACCACAACTCCTTCCACGATCTTATTTCAACATTATGAGTTAAGGTCCTTTGGGACAATATTACTCTCATGTCATCCACTGAAGTGCTGGTCCCGTGTTCACAAAATGTCTCAGAGTAGGAGTACTGATCTAGTATCAGGTCTATATAATATTCATTATGAATATGAGACCGGGCTTTGAAGAACAGTATATTGGAATGGCTGGTCAAGCAGCAGACTGACCCACGAACTGACCCACACCGAACTGTGTGGTGCAAGTCATTAATTCAGCCCGCCTTCCGATGTCATGAATGTAAGGCATCAGCCCCATAGCTTACACATCAACACACAACCAGGGCTATTGTCACGGATGGAGGGGGAGGGGGAGAGAGAGAGAGAGAATGAATATGTGGGTTTGGCTCTCTAGCATGCTTGGCATACCAAGGTACACTTGTGTAGGCTGGCTGGGCCAGGGTGATTACACGAGAGAGAGAAAGCTGATTCATGGACCACAGAGTTCCTTCTACCGGGACCCAGCACTCTAACCCTGGGCAGAGGGGACTGTGGGATAGGTGAAGGCTCCAGCCCCGCAGTGGGGATGGGGGGGTAAGCCCAGTAGTGGTCCAGGGCAGTGGGGGGTGGGGGGATAAGCCCAGTAGTGGTCCAGGGCAGTGGGGGTGGGGGATAAGCCCAGTAGTGGTCCAGGGCAGTGGGGATGGGGGATAAGCCCAGTAGTGGTCCAGGGCAGTGGGGGTGGGGGATAAGCCCCAGTAGTGGTCCAGGGCAGTGGGGATGGGTAATAAGCCCAGTAGTGGTCCAGGGCAGTGGGGGTGGGGGATAAGCCCAGTAGTGGTCCAGGGCAGGTGGGGGTGGGGATAAGCCCAGTAGTGGTCCAGGGCAGTGGGGATGGGTAATAAGCCCAGCAGTGGTCCAGGGCAGTGGGGATGGGTAATAAGCCCAGCAGTGGTCCAGGGCAGTGGGGATGGGGGGTAAGCCCAGTAGTGGTCCAGGGCAGTGGGGATGGGGTAAGCCCAGTAGTGGTCCAGGGCAGTGGGGATGGGGGATAAACCCAGTAGTGGTCAGGGCAGTGGGGGTGGGGGATAAGCCCAGTAGTGGTCCAGGGCAGTGGGGGTGGGGGGTAAGCCCAGTAGTGGTCCAGGGCAGTGGGGATGGGGGGTAAGCCCAGTAGTGGTCCAGGGCAGTGGGGGATAAGCCCAGTAGTGGTCCAGGGCAGTGGGGGTGGGGGGTAAGCCCAGTAGTGGTCCAGGGCAGTGGGGGATAAGCCCAGTAGTGGTCCAGGGCAGTGGGGGATAAGCCCAGTAGTGGTCCAGGGCAGTGGGGGATAAGCCCAGTAGTGGTCCAGGGCAGTGGGGATGGGGGATAAGCCCAGTAGTGGTCCAGAGCAGTGGGGGATAAGCCCAGTAGTGGTCCAGGGCAGTGGGGGATAAGCCCAGTAGTGGTCCAGGGCAGTGGGGATGGGGGATAAGCCCAGTAGTGGTCCAGGCAGTGGGGATGGGGGATAAGCCCAGTAGTGGTCCAGGGCAGTGGGGGATAAGCCCAGTAGTGGTCCCAGGCAGTGGGGGATAAGCCCAGTAGTGGTCCAGGGCAGTGGGGATAGGCCCAGTAGTAGTCCAGTGTTAGGGCGTTGGTCAAAGAGCCAGAATATACAGTATAGTATCCCCTGACATCCTTGAAGACTCCTCACTGAAAACACTCCAGTCTACTGCAAGGTTTCCATCACTTTGTCAAGGAGAGACTAAAGGCACAAAACTTTTCCCTTTATTGTCTCGCCTTTATTTGACCTTTTCCGCTACCTTTTATATTGTATTCCCATTTGAGAAAGCCGTGAAAGTGACTATATGAATTTGATATGGTTCTCTCTGACAGTCATTCCCGAAAATCCCCCCTCACAGAGCTGACTTCAAATACTTAAAGCCTCTTATGGAAAGAAAAGTCTTTAAATTTAACTGAACTGAACTGA
>NC_140012.1:40826236-40887286 GCF_964263955.1 Coregonus lavaretus
AATTCATTTTTTTCCTGTGTTTGGTATCATATTGTAAAAGTGTGGAAAATTTGATCAGTGTTAAATCCTAATCGTTTCTGGTTGAAAATACAATCTACACAGGACCTTCTAATCCACAGGTTTTGCATGGGTGGAGTTTTAGCTTTCCTGGTGACATCACCAGGCGGTATAAGTTGTAATAGACCAATAACAAAGAGAGTTCCAAACCTCTCTGCCCATCTTACAATATCTTACTGGGTCTGGGCCAGGGAATCTAGACAGGAGTGTCCATCGTACAGTGTCTGGGCCAGGGAATCTAGACAGGAGTGTCCATCTTACAGTGTCTTGACTGTCTAGGAGACAAAGATCCAAGGCTAATGGTTATTGGGGTCCATGGGGGGGGGAGAGAGAGAGACAGGTGCAAGGCCACTGGTGGACATAGCGCTCCATGCAGCCTCTATATAAGACAGACAGAGAGGTATGATGAGTATCTGCCAGGAAACAGAGAATCCAGAGGGTGTGGAACAGTGGACGAGACAGAACTGGTGAGTGTGATATAGGAATTCGGGGACAGGGAGGGAGGGATAGGTATACTGGCGATGGAAGCATTTTAATGTTTGAGTCGTTTTGTGCTGACAGTGCTGGAAAAAGTCAGTGAAATAATAATAATAATAATAATAATATGCCATTTAGCAGACGCTTTTATCCAAAGCGACTTACAGTCATGTGTGCATACATTTTTGTGTATGGGTGGTCCCGGGGATCGAACCCACTACCTTGGCGTTACAAGCGCCGTGCTCTACCAGCTGAGCTACAGAGGACCACCGAAATTGTGTTAGCGTGTTTGTTGACTAACTCCAGTGGCACCCAATGTCCAAATGCATGTGGTACACTCTTCAGGATACATGGATATCCAACGGGAATGCTTCCTCTCTTTGAAGCCCTGATTGTCTAATAACCCTGGCCTACATACAGACAGTATGTTCTGGAGGGAAAAAACTACAGATATCCATCTCTCTGCTGCACACAGGACAGATATCCATCTCTCTGCTGCACACAGGACAGATATCCATCTCTCTGCTGCACACAGGACAGATATCCATCTCTCTGCTGCACACAGGACAGATATCCATCTCTCTGCTGCACACAGGACAGATATCCATCTCTCTGCTGCACACAGGACAGATATCCATCTCTCTGCTGCACACAGGACAGATATCCATCTCTCTGCTGCACACAGGACAGATATCCATCTCTCTGCTGCACACAGGAAAGTGCTTGAAGTGCAAATGATAGAGACTGGGGGGAGGAGACAAGGAGTTTGTGTAAGAAGAATGAGGAAACACAGAAATGCAGGGAAGATGATTAATTGGATCAGCAGAGAAGATTATTAATTGGATCAGCAGGGAAGATGATTAATTGGATCAGCAGGGAAGATGATTAATTGGATCAGCAGAGAAGATGATTAATTGGATCAGCAGAGAAGATTATTAATTGGATCAGCAGAGAAGATTATTAATTGGATCAGCAGAGAAGATTATTAATTGGATCAGCAGAGAAGATTATTAATTGGATCAGCAGGGAAGATTATTAATTGGATCAGCAGGGAATATTATTAATTGGATCAGCAGGGAAAATCATGAATTGGATCAGCAGGGAATGGAGTCTTATTTTCATACTGATGGTAAAAAATGTTAGGGTCTTAAATTGAGTCCTTGAATTGAATATATGCTCCGTCTCTCTGCAGGCAACTACAGTAAGTCTCTGAAGTACATGAGTCAGCATTAGACCAGCAGGAGGCGGGCGTCAACAATACGTCTTTTAGAAACGTTTACACTACGTTTATGTCACAGAGTTAAGAATGTACCGTGAGCTCACTCCACAGCCAGCTTGAAATGTCAATGGCTCAAATGGTTGGTACGTTGTCAAGGAGGGTGGTCACGTGTGTCTGCGAGCAGAGGAACACTGGTTGGAGCCCAGTATGGGACAGGGACAGTGGAGGAAGCTATACTGTTAGCAGCACACTGACGTCCATTTTATTTACATAAAAACATACTAATTGTAATAGGTCCTTCTTCTGCACTAGCCAAGGTCGTGGGTAAAATTTTCGTAACAATCACATACACATACTAATAATTTATTCACCAACTGTTTTTAGTAGCTATGTCTAAATTGCTTTGGATAAAAACATCTACTAAGTGGTATATAGTCATATAACTATTATCAATTTTCAGTAAATTACTCTTCACCAACTCATTAGCTAAATAGACTCTGCCATTCTTTCCTGATTCATGCACATTCTATCAACAGTTCCCAGTACAGTTCCTCTAGTACCCGTCTCATGAGGAGGCTGAGGCCATGATACAGGCTGCTGACACAGACGGAAACGGACGCATCGACTACAGAGGAGAGGGGCTGGGGAAATGCTGATCTAGGATCAGTTTTGTCTTTTAGATCATAATAAATAACATTAACATTTGGGACCTGATCATAGATCAGCACTGTTACCAGAGACGGAAGAGGAAGTGAGTCATCTCACTCGCTCCTTTTTTCTGGTTCATATACAGTCAATGAACTAAGCAGACCAGACCCAGCTTCTAATGCATTGGTCCCTATGGGAGAGCCACTCCTTAAGCAGACCGGAACTGTGACAATTTTCCCCCCAACCTTCAATTATGCCCTATCTTTGCTGCTACTCTGAGACACTTTTTGAATTCGGGCCCTGGCCTGCACTGACATATGGCCACAAGAGGTCAGCAGAGAGCAGGTTGTTCACAGGTTCAGCCTGGTCCTGTTATGGTCAGTGCAACAAACAAAGCTTATTACTCATGGACCAACATCTTCAGCAGGTACAGAGGTTACTTCTGGGGGTTTTCTGTCAGTCACAAAGACGTCACTTGATCACATAGAGAGAGACCTTGCATCACAACAAATGTTGAACCTGATATTCAAACATGTGATTATGGATTGGTTATTATGTACTGTAATGAGTAACCACAACATTGAAATGTCCCAGATAATGGTACTGTAGCTGGCTGGAGGGAGTTGAATGATTAGTGGTTTGGTAACTAGAACATTTATAATTAATAATATGGGATTACTCACATCGAACCGGTCTTTCTACCGCCTCCTCCTCCCTCTACCTCATCCTATCAACTCCTCCTCCTCCCTCTACCTCATCCTATCAACTCCTCCTCCTCCTTCTACCTCATCCTATCAACTCCTCCTCCTCCCTCTACCTCATCCTATCAACTCCTCCTCCTCCCTCTACCTTCTACCTCATCCTATCAACTCCTCCTCCTCCCTCTACCTTCTACCTCATCCTATCAACTCCTCCTCCTCCCTCTACCTCCTATCAACTCCTTCTACCTCATCCTATCAACTCCTCCTCCTCCTCCCTCTACCTCATCCTATCAACTGGGGTGTCAAACTCATTTTAGCTCAGGGGCCACATGGAGGAAAATCTATTCCCAAGTGGGCCGGACCGGAAAAATCATGGTATATATATAACTTAAAAACAACAACTTCAGATTGTTTTCTTTGTTTTAATACGATCAACATACAACATAAAGCTGGAGCCTGAGGACAGTGTGTCCAAAATAGTACAAGCACAAGCACAACACGTCAAGTTTATTTGAAAATTCTAAAGAAAAAGAACACACAAACACACAATGCCTCAGTGATTAACAGAACTGTTTCACAGATCACAGAACTATATCAGGGTGTCATTTCTCAGGCAGAAATGTAGATAAAAATAATGAAATCCTGTTCCCCAAACAAGTGCAAGAACCACAGAGTCAAGAATAGGTTAAATATACAAATAAAATCAATTAAAAACAATAGCACATCAACATAAAAACATATGAACATAAATCTGAAAGCGTTGCTCAAACTCCCGTAACAGTCCCGTTATTTTATCTTTGAACCGCTTCATGTCTGCCACATGTTGGGTCGCGCACACATTTTTCAGACAGGGGAAGTGAGCTGCATCACCACCGGCGAGTTGCGTCTCCCACAATGACAGCTTCAACTTGAAAGAACGTATGCTGTCATAATACTGCGTGACAACTTTGTTGCGCCCTTGCAGCTGTTTGTTCAAGTTATTCAGGTGCTCTGTAACATCCACCATAAATGCAAGGTCCTGCATCCATTCTGCGGAATGAAATTCTAACACTGGTTTGCCCTTTTCTTCCATGAACTGTTCAATTTCTTCTCGTAAATCAAAGAAACGCCTCAGCACAGCACCTCGGCTTAACCATCTTACCTCAGTGTGGTATGGCAGGCCATAGATGTGGTCTTTCTCTCTGAGAAGGCTGTCAAACTGACGGTGATTCAGGCTTCTGGATCGGATGAAATTAACAGTTTGGATGACCACCTTCATTACGTTATCCATCTTTAATGACTTGCAACACAAAGCCTCCTGGTGCAAAATACAGTGAAAAGTCAAAAAATCACGTCCTCCATTTGCAGATTGCACTTTCTCTCTGAACTTTGTCACAACGCCTGCTTTTTTCCCGATCATTGAGGGCGCACCATCTGTAGCCAGGCTGACAGCGCGGGACCAGTCCACTCCGACCCTGTCCAGCGCGCCGACGAGTGCGGTAAAAATATCAGCTGGTGTCGTTGTATCTGTCATCGGCACCAACTCCACGGACTCCTCGGTGACGGTCAATGTGTCATCAACTCCGCGGATGAAAATGGCCAGTTGTGCAACATCTGTAATGTCCGTGCTTTCATCAATTGCAACCGAAAACGCAATAAATGACTTTACTTTTTGCTTCAACTGGCTGTCCAAATCCACTGAAAGATCGGAAATCCTGTCTGCAACTGTGTTTCTTGTCAGGCTGATATTTGCAAAAGCCTGCCGCTTTTCAGGGCACACAATCTCCGCTGCCTTCATCATGCATGTTTTTACAAATTCACCCTCACTAAATGGTTTTGAAGCCACTGCGATTTCATTAGCAATGAGGTAGCTAGCTTTCACTGCAGCGTCACTGATGTCTCGGCTGTGAGTAAACACAGACTGCTGTTTCTTCAGACCCGCCAACAGTTCATTCACCTTCTCTCATCTCCGCTGTCCTTGAAAGTTGTCATATTTGTCGGCATGAAGACTCACATAGTGGCGACGAAGGTTATATTCTTTCAGCACTGCAACATGCTCTGAACACACCAAACATACAGCTTTCCCATTCAATTCCGTGAATAAATAGGATGACCATTTTTCTTGGAACACTCTGCACTCTGCGTCCACTTTTCTCTTTTTTGACAGAGACATATTGGGGCAATGAGGGTGCCAAAGCACATAATGTTAAAAGTAGAAGCCGTAATAAATATCGCGGGCAAAACAAAGTAGCTCATTGGCTGCACGTGCTTGACCTACTTGCTCTGCCCCGGTATAAACAGTTTGCTTGCTTAACACAATTGCTATTGCGCCATCCAGTGGACGCAATTGGAACAGCAGTTTATTTTATTGAAAAATTGCAGCGCATTTTTATACTTTACAAAAGTATTATTTAAAAAAAAAAAATAATTAAATCATCTCGCGGGCCGGATTAAACCCGTTTGCGGGCCTGATCCGG
The DNA here is from genome assembly GCF_964263955.1 of Coregonus lavaretus. NCBI lineage: Eukaryota > Metazoa > Chordata > Actinopteri > Salmoniformes > Salmonidae > Coregonus > Coregonus lavaretus. The sequence goes on from NC_140012.1 coordinate 40,831,795, forward strand.
CCCGCGGGCCGGACGTTTGACACCCCTGTTCTACCGTGTTCTTCGGCTCACAAGGTACCCCCTTTTTCCTCCAAACATAACGATGGTCATTATGGCCAAACAGTTCTATTTTTGTTTCATCAGACCAGAGGACATTTCTCCAAAAATTACAATCTTTGTCCCCATGTGCAGTTGCAAACCGTAGTCTGGCTTTTTTATGGCGGTTTTGGAGCAGTTAAGCTTCTTCCTTGCTGAGCGGCCTTCAGGTTATGTCGATATAGGACTTGTTTTACTGTGGATATAGATACTTTGTACCTGTTTCCTCCAGCATCTTCACAAGGTCCTTTGCTATTGTTCTGGGATTTTATTTCTGAGGTCTTGGCTGATTTGCAACAAGGCCCTGAGTTTGAAGGTAGGCCTTGAAATACATCCACAGGTACACCTTCAATTGACTCAAATGATGTCAATTAGCCTATCAGAAGCTTCTAAAGCCATGACATCATTTTCTGGAATTTTCAAAGCTGTTTAAAGGCACAGTCAACTTAGTGTATGTAAACTTCTGACCCACTGGAATTGTGATACAGTGAATTATAAGTGAAATAATCTGTCTGTAAACAATTGTTGGAAAAATGACTTGTGTCATGCACAAAGTAGATGTCCTAACAGACTTTCCAAAACTATAGTTTGTTAACAAGAAACTTGTGGAGTGGTTGAAAAACGAGTTTTAAATGACTCCAACCTAAGTGTATGTAAACTTCAGCATGTTCTTTGCTAAATGAATTCCCTTACCACACAGCACTGAGCACTCTGTCCATGTTCTCACAGGAACAAGATTACACTGTAGTGTGAAAGGAGATGACCTCGCTCACACGACCCTACCTCCAACCGCCAGACTTAACATTTGGCAGACACTGCTGAAGTGGAATACAAATCAAATCAAATAAAATAAAATGTTAATGGTCACATGCGCCGAATACAACAGGTGCAGACATTACAGTGAAATGCTTACTTACAGCCCTTAACCAACAGTGCATTTATTTTAAACAAAAAAAGTAAGAATAAAACAACAACAAAAAAAGTGTTGAGAAAAAAAGAGCAGAAGTAAAATAAAGTGACAGTAGGGAGGCTATATATACAGTAAAATAAAGTGACAGTAGGGAGGCTATATATACAGGGGGGTACCGTTGCAGAGTCAATGTGCGGGGGCACCGGCTAGTTGAGGTAGTTGAGGTAATATGTACATGTGGGTAGAGTTAAAGTGACTATGCATAAATACTTAACAGAGTAGCAGCAGCGTAAAAAGGATGGGGTGGGGGGGCAGTGCAAATAGTCCGGGTAGCCATGATTAGCTGTTCAGGAGTCTTATGGCTTGGGGGTAGAAGCTGTTGAGAAGTCTTTTGGACCTAGACTTGGCACTCCGGTACCGCTTGCCGTGCGGTAGCAGAGAGAACAGTCTATGACTAGGGTGGCTGGAGTCTTTGACAATTTTGAGGGCCTTCCTCTGACACCGCCTGGTATAGAGGTCCTGAATGGCAGGGAGCTTTGCCCCAGTGATGTACTGGGCCGTACGCACTACCCTCTGTAGTGCCTTGCGGTCAGAGGCCAAGCAGTTGCCATACCAGGCGGTGATGCAACCAGTCAGGATGCTCTCGATGGTGCAGCTGTAGAATTTTTTGAGGATCTGAGGACCCATGCCAAATCTTTTTAGTCTCCTGAGGGGGAATAGGCTTTGTCGTGCCCTCTTCACGACTGTCTTGGTGTGTTTGGACCATGATAGTTCGTTGGTGATGTGGACACCAAGGAACTTGAAGCTCTCAACCTGTTCCACTACAGCCCCGTCGATGAGAATGGGGGCGTGCTCAGTCCTCTTTTTTTTCCTGTAGTCCACAATCATCTCCTTTGTCTTGGTCACGTTGAGGGAGAGGTTGTTGTCCTGGCACCACACGGCCAGATCTCTGACCTCCTCCCTATAGGCTGTCTCATCGTTGTCGGTGATCAGGCCTACCACTGTTGTGTCGTCGGCAAACTTAATGATGGTGTTGGAGTCGTGCCTGGCCATGCAGTCATGGGTGAACAGAGAGTACAGGAGGGGACTGAGCACGCACCCCTGAGGGGCCCCCGTGTTGAGGATCAGTGTGGCAGATGTGTTGTTACCTACCCTTACCACCTGGGGGCGGCCCGTCAGGAAGTCCAGGATCCAGTTGCAGAGGGAGGTGTTTAGTCCCAGGATCCTTAGCTTAGTGATGAGCTTAGAGGGCACTATGGTGTTGAATGCTGAGCTGTAGTCAATGAATAGCATTCTCACGTAGGTGTTCCTCTTGTCCAGGTGGGAAAGGGCAGTGTGGAGTGCGATAGAGATTGCATCATCTGTGGATCTGTTGGGGCGGTATGCAAATTGGAGTGGGTCTAGGGTTTCTGGGATTATGCTGTTGATGTGAGCCATGACCAGTCTTTCAAAGCACTTCATGGCTACAGACGTCAGTGCGACGGGTCGGTAGTCATTTAGGCAGGTTATCTTAGAGTTCTTGGGCACGGGGACTATGGTGGTCTGCTTGAAACATGTTGGTATTACAGACTCAGTCAGGGACATGTTGAAAATGTCAGTGAAGACACTTGCCAGTTGGTCAGCACATGCTCGGAGTACACGTCCTGGTAATCCGTCTGGCCCTGCGGCCTTGTGAATGTTGACCTGCTTAAAAGTCTTACTCACATCGGCTACGGAGAGCGTGATCACATAGTCATCCGGAACAGCTGGTGCTCTCATGCATGCTTCAGTGTTGCTTGCCTCGAAGCGAGCATAGAAGTGGTTTAGCTCGTCTGGTAGGCTTGTGTCACTGGGCAGCTCGCGGCTGTGCTTCCCTTTGTAGTCTGTAATAGTTTTCAAGCCCTGCCACATCCGACGAGCGTCAGAGCCAGTGTAGTATGATTCAATCTTAGACCTGTATTGACTCTTTGCCTGTTTGATGGTTCGTCGGAGGTCATAGCGGGATTTCTTATAAGCGTCCGGGTTAGAGTCCCGTTCCTTGAAAGCGGCAGCTCTACCCTTTAGCTCAGTGCGGATGTTTCCTGTAATCCATGGCTTCTGGTTGGGGTATGTACGTACGGTCACTGTGGGGACGACATCATCGATGCACTTATTGATGAAGCCAGTGACTGATGTGGTGTACTCCTCAATGCTGTCTGAAGAATCCCGGAACATGTTCCAGTCTGTGCTAGCAAAACAGTCCTGTAGCTTAGCATCTGCGTCATCTGACCACTTTTTTATATGACTCATTGATAAGACAGATACTGTTTTTCAAATCGCCCCTAGTCTACTCTCTCAGACCCAGATGGTCAGTTACACGTTGTTCTCTCTCCTCCAGAGTTCTCCGACATGGTCAAGCTGGAGAAGAAACCCAGGAAGTAGAGGTCAGAGAAGGGTCAGAAGGGTCATCACCACCAAAGAAGAAGAGTGTGATGCGATGGAAAACTGGAGAGAGAGAGAAAATAAACATTTCTGGAAATGAGCTTTGTTGCTTTGCTGTGTCATTGTTGACTACATGGTTATTGTTGTCCAAAAATAATGATGAAACTAATACTTGTGTAATACTTCCTCAAGTATGTGATTTTTCCTGCGTGTACTTTGTGTCATGAAATTAGCCATTTGGGAGTATAGAGAAAACCGTGGTGTGTTTGACCCCATTACTGTCCTGAACACATTTGTTAACGGTGGATTGAAGGGGCAGGGTTTTCAAATACACACGTTATCAGGGCGGTATATTCTCACCAAGCATAACAATAATAATAATGTACCCCAACCAACCAAGAGGAAGGCATTCAACTCTAGATCAAAAACATGTTGTGAAAGCCCTTAGGCAAAACTGCTCGATGGTGGTGTCTTTCCCAACCTGTCTTTCCCAACCTGTCTTTCCCAACCTGTCTTTCCCAACCTGTTTTAACCTTACTGCCTACTCAGGAGGCGCAGGAATTCTGTTCAACTGCCTAACATGAAACACAAGACACGCAAATGTAATTCTCTATTTTTAATAGATTAGTTATTACATTAACATTTTTAAAAAAAATATGAAAACACAAAATTATAAACATTACATCCTCCGTGTTTCAGTACAGTGGATCACTCAGTACAAATTCACACTGTCAGACACTTTGCATGGAGAATAGCAATAAGAGTCAGGAAGGTTATCCCATGGGACAAGAGAGCTGTTGAAAAACTCCATCAAAACTAGAAGAGTACCATGTCTTCTCACAGTACTCTGCTACATTGCGAGTCATCTGTAGAGGAACCATTTACTGTAAAAGTTTAATGATTGTTTTATATTTTAAAAATACATTAATAAAAAAATCCCAGATTCTGTTGTGACTTCGGTTTATTTTCCTTGCCATCTTGCACCACATAGATGTAGATACAGGATATATACAAAAGTATGTGGACACCCCTTAAAGTTAGTGGATTCGGCTATTTCAGCCACACCCGTTGCTGACAGGCGTATAAAATCGAACACAGTCATGCAATCTCCATAGACAAACATTGGCAGTAAAATGGCCTTACTGAAGAGTTCAGTGACTTTCTACGTGGCACCGTCATAGGATGCCACCTTTCTAACAAGTCAGTTCGTCAAATGTATGCCCTGCTAGAGCCGCACCGGTCAACTGTAAGTGCTGTTATTGTGAAGTGGAAACATCTACCAGCAACAACGGCTCAGCCATGAAGTGATAGGCCACACAAGCTCACAGAACAGGACCGCCGAGTGCCGAAGCGCATAGTGCGTAAAAATAGTCTGTCCTCGGTTGCTACCGAGTTCCAAACTGCCTCCGGAAGCAAAGTCAGCACAAGAACTGTTCGTCGGGAGCTTTCTGAAATGGGTTTCCATGGCCGAGCAGCCGCACACAAGCCTAAGATCACCAAGCGCCATTGGACTCTGGAGCAGTGGAAAAGCTTTTTCTGGAGTGATGAATCACGCTTCACCATCTGCCAGTCCGACGGACGTATCTGGGTTTGGCGGATGCCAGGAGAACGCATAGTGCCAACTGTAAAGTTAGGGGAGGAATAATGGTCTGGGTCTGTTTTTCATGGTCGGGCTAGGCCCCTTAGTTCCAGTGAAGGGAAATCTTAACGCTACAGCATACAATGACATTCTAGACGATTCTGTGCTTCCAACTTTGTGGCAACATCTTGGGGAAAGCCCTTTCCTGTTTCATCATGACAATGCCCCCATGCACAAAGCGAGGTCCATACAGAAATGTTTTGTCGAGATCAGTGTGGAAGAACTTGACTGGCCTGCACAGAGCCCTGATCTCCACCCCATCGAACACCTTTGGGATGATTTGGAATGCCGACTGCGAGCCAGGCCTAATCGGCCAACATCAGTGCCCGACCTCACTAATGCTCGTGGCTGAATGGAAGCAAGTCCCCGCAGCAATGTTCCAACATCTAGTGGAAATCCTTCCCAGAAGAGTGGAGGCTGTTATAGCACCAAAGGGGGGACCAACTTCATATTAATGCCCATGATTTTGGAATGAGATGGTCGACGAGCAGGTGTCCACATACTGTTGGTCATGTAGTGTGTGTGTGTGTGTATATATATATATATATATATATATATATATATACATACATACATACATACATACATACATACATACATACATACACACACTATCGGTCAAAAGTTTTAGAATACCTACTCATTCAATGTTTTCTTCATTTTGACTATTTTCTACATTGTAGAATAATCGTGAAGACATCAAAACTATGAAATACCACATATGGAATCATGTAGTAACCAAAAAAAGTGTTAAACAAATCAAAATATATTTTATATTTGAGATTCTTCAAATAGCCACCCTTTGCCTTGCTGACAGCTTTGCATACTCTTGGCATTCTCTCAACCAGCTTCATGAGGTAGTCCCCTGGAATGCATTTCAATTAACAGGTGTTCCTTCTTAAAACTTAATTTGTGGAATTAATGCTTTTGAGCCAATCAGTTGTGTGGTGACAAGGTAGGGGGTTATACAGAAGATAGCCCTATTTGGTAAAATACCAAGTCCATAATGGCAAGAACAGCTCAAATAAGCAAAGAGAAACTACAGTCCATCATTACTTTAAGACATGAAGGTCAGTCAATACCGAAAATTTTAAGAACTTTGAACGTTTCTTCAAGTGCAGTCGCAAAAACCATCAAGCGCTATGATGAAACTGGCTCTCATGAGGACCGCCACAGGAATGGAAGACCCAGATTTACCTCTGCTGCGGAGGATAAGTTCATTAGAGTTACCAGCCTCAGAAATTGCAGCCCAAATAAATGCTTCACAGAGTTCAAGTAACAGACCCATCTCAACATCAACTGTTCAGAGGGGACTGTGTGAATCAGGCCTTCATGGTCGAATTGCTGCAAAGAAACCACTACTAAAGGATACCAATAAGAGACCTGCTTGGGCCAAGAAACACGAGCAATAGGCATTAGACCGGTGGAAATGTGTCCTTTGGTCTGGAGTCCAAATTGGAGACATTTGGTTCCAACCGCTGTGTCTTTGTGAGATGCAGTGTGGGTGAACAGATGATCTCCGCATGTGTATTTCCCACTGTAAAGCATGGAGGAGGTGGTGTTCTGGTGTGGGGGTGCTTTGCTGGTGACACTGATTTATTTAGAATTCAAGGCACACTTAACCAGCATGGCTACCACAGCATTCTGAAGCGATACGCCATCCCATCTGGTTTGGGCTTAGTGGGACTATCATTTGTATTTCAACAGGACAATGACCCAACACACCTCCAGGCTGTGTAAGGACTATTTTACCAAGGAGAGTGATGGAGTGCTACATCAGATGACCTGGCCTCCACAATCCCCCGACCTCTACCAAATTGAGATGGTTTGGAATGAGTCGGACCACAGAGTGAAGGAAAAGCAGCCAACAAGTGCTCAGCATATGTGGGAACTCCTTCAAGACTGTTGGAAAAGCATTCCAGGTGAAGCTGGTTGAGAGAATGCCAAGTGTGCAAAGCTGTCAAGGCAAAGCTTGGCTATTTGAAGAATCTCAAATTTTATATTGTTTTGATTTGTTTAACACTTTTTTGGTTACTACATGATTCCAAATGTGTCATTTCATAGTTGATGTCTTCACTATTATTCTACAAGGTAGAAAATAGTAAAAATAAAGAAAATCCCTTGAATGAGTAGTCTCAGAGGAGGTGGAGGTCCTGGGTTGGCGTGGTTACATGTGGTCTGCGGTTGTGAGGCCTGTTAGACGTACTGCCAAATTCTCTAAAATGACGTTGGAGGCGGCTTATGGTAGAGAAATGAACATTAAATTATCTGGCAACAGCAATGGTGGATATTCCTGCAGTCAGCATGCCAATTCCACGCTGTTATTGTCCCCAGCACAAGGTGCACCTGTGTAATGATCATGCTGTTTAATCAGCTTCTTGATATGCCACACCTGTCAGCTGGCTGGATTATCTTGGCAAAGGAGAAATGCTCACTATCAGGGATGTAAACAAATTTGTTCACACAATGAGAGAAAAAGCTTTTTTTTGTGCTTATGAAACATTTCTGGGATATTTTATTTCAGCTGATGAAACCAACACTTTACATGTTGCGTTTATATTTTTGTTCAGTAATACACACAGTTTGCGACAAAAAAAAAAAAAAAAAGGTGGTCGTTGCTATAGCAACCCGGAGTGTGTTAGTTCCTGAGTTCACTGGCGCATGTACAGTGTGATGAGGCCTGCATGGTGGAGCTGTTGCCACAGCGTCATCTCCATCCTCAGGTCATGGTTGATGAAGAAACCCACTGGGTGATACTGGCTGTCGTAGTAGTGGTCAGAGTAGTTCATATAGTCTGGAGTCATGAAGCCGTACGCGCTCACCTGTTTTCAAACAACAGACGAGAGCAAGAACGAGAGAGAAACGGGGGGGGGGGGATCAGTTTTTGCAGTCACAGTCTTTAGTTGTCAAGTGTTCCATGCCTCAAGAACAATGATTAATTACCTGTACTTGTATTTCTGTTTTACAAGGCTTTTGAAGGTTATCAGGGTCAGAGTAAATACTGTCCAACTGGAAGGCCAGTGCAGTCATGTCCAGAGAGTTGTAAGCTTACCAGTTATTGTTTAAAATGGCTAGTCACTGGTGGGTCGTACCATACCTGGTCACAGGTGTGCACCGCAGCCAGCAGCATCACAGCACCTGTTGATGGACGGTAGATGTCCTTGTATTTGGTCTGCATGGCATGGGCCCGGAGGAACCTACTCCATAAAACAAAAAACATTTAACAATACTGCTGGTCCACACATTTACTTCAAAAACAACCCATTAAAATAGTATCCAAGAAAATGTTATCTTCAGGGACAATGAAGTTTATCCGGTCCTAAAATGCACTCGTTGGAAAGGTGTTGGACAGACCACACGTGGCTGCCACCTTTTCCTTGTTGTGAGGAAAACTAACACTACACAACACTGTCCTCATCAGTACGCACCCGAACAGAGTCACAGTAGAATAATGCCCTTATAGTGTTAGAGAAAATACTTTTGGTGGGATGGAGTTTTTGCCTGCTTGGTGACATCACCAGGCGGTAAATGAGTTAATAGACCAATAAGAAAGTTCCAAACCACTCTGCCAATAACGACTAGTTTTCAGTTTCCCCCTCCCCACTCAGACCACTCCCAGACAGTCCTAGCTAAATCCTTGCTTGAGAAATTGCTCTTTGCTCAGAAGCTATTTTGGTTTTCAATTCAAAATGGTCAAAAAGAAACAAAAATCACAATAAGGTAATGAATTGAAATTATTCGATATGGAGATAAAAACGGACACTGGGACTCGACCAGGGTTGGGATCAGTTCCATTTCAATTCAAAAATGTTCACACACACACACACACACACACACACACACACACACACGCTCCATATATTATTGGAACCTCAACCTCATCAGATGACCGCTAGTCATTGTGGGAAGTGCGCTCTGTCATAAAGTGGCTCCCCACCCAAAACAGTTTGACTTCATAATCTTTTTTTTTTAATACCTTTGTCCAGGTGTGTGAAATCAGAGCTCAGCTGTGATTCGGAATAGCCACAACAACTATCCTAAAGATTGTGCTTTGTACTAAGACAACACTTATTTTCCCCTCTTTTACACACCTGTTTCTGATGTAGCGTATGAAATCTGGATGGTACATCTTAAACTTCTCTACTGTCACATTTCCTCCGAAGTATGAGGGAGGCCTTAAAATAAAATATAAAAAAAAAAGTAGCTTATTTTCACAAGCTGCATGAGGAAACAAATATGGATAACAGTATAGAACACACATTTGTAAATAAAGAAGGAATACTTGGACATTGAGGGTGTTCAATTACAATGGCAATCCACAGACGCTGTGTGGGGAATGAAATCAAAACTGCCTCCATGTATGTGAACCAATCTGATATCTTACGTTTTGCTCCTCTCTGGTCCTCGCTCTACTGGAGTGTGTGTGGCGGCTGCTTTCATTAGCAGATAATCCCTGTCATGGTCTGGCAGGAAGACATACCGTGTCTCCTACAGGATAAAAAGAGACAGAAAGTGAGGGGAGGGGGGGGAATACAACATGATCAGACTATTAAAAAAAAAAATCACTTAAGAGTTTGTCTGTCAATGAATTAAAGAATGGATGGATTGGTTTATTCCCAGTGTGTAAATTTCATCGTGAACCACCATCATCATTCATATTATTTTATATAGTATTGAGTGATGTTTTATTTAAAAAAATATTTTTGGGGGTATTCTTTCTTAAAACTGCATTGTTGGTTAACGGCTTGTAAGTACGCATTTCGCTGTAAGGTCTACACCGGTTGTATTCGGCGCATGTGACAAATAAAATTTGATCACAGAAGTTCTCACCTCAGAGAACGGTGGTCCTCTGTAGCCCGCTCCGGCGTAGTTCTTCATAGAGTTACGGAGGGTGTTGGTGGAGAATGTGTAGAGTGACGTTCTAGAGCCCACATCCTGCTCAAAGCCTTTAATCACAGCTCCGTTGGTCCTGGAGTCACAACAGAAGCATGAAACAGAACACTGTCTATTACCAATTAAAAAGGTTGCTGGTTCGAATATCGGAGCCGACAAGGTGGAGAAAAATAATCTGTCGCTGTGCCCTTGAGCAAGGCACTTAACCCTAATTGCTTCAGGGGCGCTGTACAATGGCGACCCTGGCCGTGACCCCACTCCCTGCGGGTGTCTCAGGGGGAGCTGAGATATGCACAAAAAAACATTTCCATTACATGGTCCGTTGTGACAAAGCTTTTAAAAGAAAAGGAGAAAAAAGCGAGAATGGAATGGACTTGACCTACATGTGTATTTATCCTACTGTTTTTACCAAACAAATGTCAATATAAGCACCCCCCAAAATTATTATACAACACAGGAACACTGTGATGACCAATTAGAACCCAGGACACATAGGAAGGAACACTGTCAATGACAACAGCAGCATGAAGGAACATGAACACTGTCAATGACCACAGACTCTCAGGTAACCACAGAAACCAGACGCATGCTTCATTCAACACTCTTGAGGAGCCCTTGAACTGGCCATCCTGAACTGGCCATCCTGAATGACACACAGGATGAAGGTAAATGGTCATTAACATGGTAATGCTCATTCCAAGGAACCTCTTAACAAGGTCTAACCAACCCCGCAGGCTATTGAGGAGGTCAAGACTAAACAAGGACAAAGATGGCGTCTTACCTGAAGACATAGTCATGACGGTCAATATCCCGGCCTTTCTTCGATTCCTTCAGAATCCCTCCGTTGCCCACGACGGCACAGCGGACACACTGTGAGCCGTTGCTACGACGCGCCCAGTCATCAAACATGTGCCAGTTGGCTGATGTGTTGAGAACAGATAGGGTCGATACCAGAGCTGCGGCAATAAATGCATTCCAATGTAATAAAACAATATTCAAAAGAGAGCCAACCAATGGCTCTCTGCCAGAGATCTTTGCCTCATGCAAATTTCCAATGAACGACTGCTACACTCAACTGTCGGTGTCTTGTCACAATAGCTGTGAAATACCAGATGGGGCCTGCAGCTAGGCGTGGGTAAAGTCTATGGGGTAAAAAAACAATGGAACTCTTCTAGATAATGATGTGAGCTGATAAGAGATTCCCATGCATCTGTGAAGAGGTGCAGATGTACTCAATTGACTGACCATAAAGGGTTGTGTGTCCAATCTCTGAAGCCATATAAAATCTTTATTGAGATGACCATGGAGCATTGGGCACAGTAGTTAAGACAGTCACCCACACTAACACCATGCACTGTCTGTCTCTCTTCCTGTAGCCAATGTTGTATAACTAAATTATTTGTCGGTGTACCTATTCATGTTAACATGATTTGTCCGCACATTTCTACAAATATTTGGTGTGAAGTAATGCATTGAAACGACAGTCATGTCAACACGTATTGAAAGTACTTACTGTTATAGTCGAGGTTTGCCCAGCCGTGAGTCCCTGGGTACAGTCTGAGGCGCTGGTACTGTTCTGGAGTGGCATGCTTGGCCCACTGGAGCACAGGGATCCTATCCAGATACCTCACCCCAAAGTCTGTCTGGGGCACCCTGCTACGAATACCGTCTGGACAGTCCTGGAGGGAATGCCGTTCAGAAAGTTGAAGCTCATTTACTGCATTTCTATACAATTTCTAACTCTAAAATGCTATTTGGAGAACAGCAAAAACAAGCAGAAATGACCCCAGCCTTTATCACATTGGTTGCTGTAGCTTCGTTCACCTCAGTCCATCTACAAACACATAGCCTATTAGCTATACAATTAGCCGCTACACATTAACTCAGCACGGAGATTTAAAACTATAATTTATTTGTCTCGGAGGACCATGTGATGACGCTACAACATTATTCTATGGTGATGACATAAAGAGGGTAGAGCAAGAGAACAGAGTCTGGGAGACTTGGAATATGACTTCATATCCTGTCATCGTCATGGTACATGGGAAAAAACACCAGCACACTCCCACGCACGCAACGTCCTTGTAGAACACTAAGTTAATCATCAACATCAGCATGATGAAAACTGAACTAATGGTGTAACTTTACCATGCAGACCTGCAGTTACATAAACTATAAACATTTATTTGTACTGCTCTAATTACGTTGGTAACCAGTTTAAAATAGCAATAAGGCACCTCAGGGGTTTGTGGTATATGGAAAATATACCACGGCTAAGGGCTGTATCCAGGCACTTACCCGTGGTATATTGGCCATATACCACACCCCCCTCGGGCCTTATTGCTTAAATATATAACTGGGCTGATTTCCACACAACGTAATATGGACATGGCTTAAGGTTCCCCTCATATTTAGCTACGGCCCTGTATCTAACGTAAATTTAAGCAGGAGAGAAACTCTCCCTCTGCCTTTCAGTATCCACCAAAGGAATACCTTTGTCTAGAGAGAGTGTGGCCCACCTAAAAACTCAATGTTCAAATGTCAAAACTTTTGACGTTAATTTCTGACAACCAAATGGTTGGAATGGTCAGTGGGGATCTAAAGAATAATCATGGTCATATTGTTTATTATTTTGTGATGCCATTAAGGATGGTATCAAGAAATAACTAACGTCGAAAGTGTACATATTTTACTTGTCAAGTTTACATCTAAATGTTGTATCAAATATATGATTGAGTATTTTGGTTACGACAGCAATGTGATTTTAGCCTTCTAATAAGATAATCGTTTTCTCATTAGAACTTTTGCCCAGTCAGTAACCATGCCCAAGTGAGCCCAGAATTGTGTCGGCGTAATGGAACACCCCCTTTTTACCCGAGGATAAAAGCCTTGGTAACTAAATTTACATTAGACCAGAAAACATGGAGTGGAGACTGCACATTTAAAATGGTTAGAACTTTGGACCAGCAGACCAGGAAGCGTGGAGCTGTGGCTACACAGCTTTAAAATGGTTTGACCAGAAAGACCAGCAGACGTGCAGCGGGAGCTGAACGTTACAAATGGTTGACACTCTAAGAACGTGAGACGTTAGTCCACACGTTTGAAATTTTACATTTTAGTCATTTAGCAGACGCTCTTATCCAGAGCGACTTACAGTTAGTGAATACATTTTTATTTTTTTTATACTGGCCCCCCGTGGGAATCGAACCCACAACCCTGGCGTTGCAAAACGCCATGCTCTATCAACTGAGCTACATAAGAGGTAACGATTTAATAAGTGATTGTTATCGATAGATATATCTTCTATCTAAGAGTTTAATTTGTGAGATGGTAACTCATTAAACAACTTCTTCCGTGGTGCCCCAAATTCCTAATGAGTTAATCGTTACATGATTCATTTAATCAAGTGACAATTAAACAGTTGGTTGATTTGATAAATAACAGTCATCAGATTAATGAAAGTCACGTCACGACATGAGGAAAGACATTTTTTTTTATTTCCTTGTCTTGGTAGACCATGTGATGACACTACAACATTTTATTTAACTAGGCAAGTCAGTTAAGAACAAATTCTTATTTACAATGACGGCCTAAAACCGGCCAAACCCAGACGACTCTGGGCCAATTGTGCGCCGCCCTATGGGACTCCCAATCACGGCCGGTTGTGATACAGCCTGGAATCGAACCAGGGGGTCTGTAGTGACGCCTCAATCACAGATGCAGTGCCTTAGACCGCTGCGCCACTCGGGAGCCCATAAACATTATTCTATGGTGTTGACAAAGAGGGTTGAGCAAGAGAACACAGTCTGGGAGACCTGGAATATATTCATCATGGTACACGGGCAAAAAAAAAAAAAAAAACACCAGCCCGTTTTCACTGGCATTCATCGAACTAGACATCACACACACGCAAACACCAACCCACGTCCTTATAGAACATGAAGTCATTCATCAACATCAGAAAGAAGATGAAAACTGAAATTGTGTAATTTTACCGTGCAGACCTATAGTTACATGAAGGTAATTATAGAACTGGGCTGATTTCCACACAAGGTAATATTGAGATGGCTTAAGATGGCCCAGAGCATATCAAATGGCTGTATGAATTACACTTTGATTACCTTTTGGTTTGTGTAATCTGGTGGTTAACAAGAGTATCACACATGTCATCTGACTGAGTTTACAAATATCCATAGTCCTTATTTTGTAGCAGAGTGGGGCATTATTTTTAAAGTGCCTCCATGCACAGCCCCCCATGTGTCTGAAAGTACAACCCTCAGCCCTTTCTCCAAATCAGTCGGCATTGACTGCAAGTAATAATAATAATAATAATAATAATAATAATAATAATAATAAGCCATTTAGCAGACGCTTTTATCCAAAGCGACTTACAGTCATGTGTGCATCAATTTTTACGTATGGGTGGTCCCAGGGATCGAACCCACTACCCTGGCGTTACAAGCACCATGCTCTACCAATTGAGCTACAGAGGACCACAAGTAGACCACAGGCCTTCTAAGGTCTCTGAAGTAGACAGCAATCACAACAAACATCAAGTAAAAGAACAGGAAGAGTGCAGAAAAGGGAAGTTCAACTCACTGTTCGAGGTGGGGCATCTTCACTGTAGTAGCTGTCACCAATGAAGGGTGGCTCTGTTGGTTTGGGTGACTTGGTCAGGAGAGCACCTTTAAGATCAGGGCCCTTGGTAGTCCTGGGTCCAGGTTCTGTTGAGGATCTGACTCGGGCAGGGGATGTGGACTGCACCTTTAAACTTAAAGGTGTTGGTGGTGTGGTCCTGGTGTGCTGGCCATCACTACCAGCTGACAGTGTTTTGTCAACAAGAGGGTCTTCAGAGTCATGAAACCTGGCAAGAGAAAACAAAAATGGTCAAACAAGACACACAGAGCTGAAATGTATATAACCTTGACTGTCCTGGGAAATGTAAAATGTGTAAATTATGCCTTTCAGTTCAGTGTCATAGAAAATCTCTCTCTCTCTCAAGTGCACAATGTCCTGCTACCCAATTGTGGAAAAACTCACATCTTCCTCGAACACAAACAAAGGTCCTCAGTAACAGCGGAAATGTGTCTGAGACAAGAGGCTGATTCTGTTGATGCCTGTATCTCTCTGTATCTGACTCGGCAGAAACAGCACACGCTCTGTCAACTATGGTAATGACTGGGTGGTGTGACCCAGATTGAACAGAGAAGATGAACCTAAAATAGCTTTTTAAAACATTATCTAGGGTTGAGCCTAGTTATTGTAAAGGGTTGTCAGATTTCACCACTATTGAATTTATGCTTTACACAAACCTACAACTTCTGCTTTAGTGTTTCCCTTCTTCCAGGCTAATTTGTGGTTGTATCTGGATTAGGGCTGACCCCAATTATTCAACTGGTTGATTGTTTGGTCGATAGGCTGTTGGTCGACCTAATTTTTTTGGTAGAGCAGTAGCAAATATGTATATATTTTTTATGGCACACGAGACACCCGTCTTATTTGCGCCCATCTCAGTGAACTAATCCATTGTGGAGGCCAAGATTAATCCTTATGGAGGCCGCGGGGATGGCACAGTCCAAGAAGAAGGGGGTGTGGCTGCACAATGCACGCACGTCTCTCTCCAGAATGCGCCCTCTCCCGCCAATTGGTGCACAGTCATTGTTTCATAATTTCATTGTGCGAATTGTTTGCGTTTGATTGTTAGTGTATCAATTCCCCATTACATAGATCACCAGTAGTACATTTACTATTAATTCCTAATCTACAATGTTTGTTTGGTTACGTCAATGTCTGTTAATGCATTCAATAAATTATTTTCCCAGTCTTTTACCGTTCTCATTGTAGGAGTGGACACGTTGTTTGCAGAGCTCACAATCTAGGCTACACTTGTGAGAAACAAGTTCTGGTTTATTTCATTCCATTTAAGAGTTGTCAATTTATTCATTATCTTTTGTTTGGCACGCTCCGGTCAATGTTGAGTAAGGACACGCACCTGATTACGCATAGAAGTCAGTCTATAGGCTACGTGGCCTGCGTGCAAATGTTGGCATATAAAATGTGCCCATTTGGGGATCTGATAGTATTTCTGATTGGCTTAATGGACCACCACTAATGAGCTGTGGAGCTTCTTAAAGTTATGTTCTCTTCACTTCAAAAACAGCTTCCAGCGCTCTCCCTTTCGATAACCACTCAGCATGAAAAGGGAAAAATTCATGCTCTGATCCAGTGGAAAGTCGTAAAATAGGCCTACCTGATTACTTCTTATCCCTTGCGCAAATAGCCTACAGCTGTGTCTGTCCCGAGCTCACTGGAGCAGGAAACTGAGGGCCAAGAATATTTTATAGAATGTTGGAAGGATTATTAGGCTGGACCAAAGTTAATACCCAATGTTTCAAGTTCGTTGCAGACAGGCCATGCATAGCCAATGTGATGGATAGGATATTTATTTTAAAAATCTGGATATTTTCTACCTGCAAAGATTTTTAGTTGGGTATATAGCCTATTTTTACATACTGTGGTTGGAAGTAAATTTTAAAGGTTGGTATCATTTTCATGTAGATAGAATTTTCACACCACATGACAATGATTTTGAGATACAAAGACGTTATTATAAATGAAATTAAACTCTTCCACGAAAATGTGCATATGAAAACCATAACTGGCACGCAGATTGGTAGAAATGGTAAGATAAATCGGCATTCCACATGAGAAAGTTCGCAGACTCCTCGTGTAGCCTATTACCAGCAACTTCAGGAGAGTAACGGCTGAATCTACGAAAGCCAGAAGGAGGGTGGTCGTGACAGGTTGAGTTTTTTTTATTTTGTATCTTCTGGTTATCTACATCTCTGGCTTCCCTTGAGTCATTTGTGTCTTATTTCATTAAAACAGTGAACTTAAAGCATCAGACAAGCTAAATGCATATTTGTTGATTATTAAAAACATAGGTTGTGTGTATATGGAAAAATACACGTTTTAAAATGTCGATTGGTCGAAAGAACAGACGTCCACCTCATAACCGGACCTGTATCCCTACGTTGATATTTTCAGTTGGCCAAGTGCAGTATATAATATAAAATCCTAAATAGTAAATCCAGGTTGTGTCTGGATTTATTTTCAGTACAATATAATACCAAAGAGCTCTGCAGAGTAATATAGTCCAATGCATTGTGTTGTTGGGGGGGGAGACAACAGCAAAACAGACTAGTCCTCGTCATACCCAGACCTGTATCCTCCACGTTGAGATTGTCAGCTCGGCCAAATGTAACATAAACAGACCTATAGTCTCCCTATTCCTTTCGTCAGTTGGCCAGAAGCATTATTTAAATACTGTATTTAATCCATAAAAAGAAAAGGTCCATCTGGGACTAGCAGCTGCATCCTCAGGTAACCATGGTGCTGTTCAACACTAGTTGGCCATTCTGGCTGGACGACTAATCGGATACAGGAGAAGCCTCAGCGGAAAGGAACATCTGACCACTAAGTAATTTAATGAAAGACAAAAATCGAATAAACCCAATCGGATTATGGCGTAACCGATACCTGTGAAAATCTGAGATCAAAAGGGGATCGTCATCACCAGGAAATAGAACTGAAGTACTGATGCATCCTGGACTATCCATTCTGTCATAAGAGGCTCTAGAGCAGACAAAGAACTTCAGATGATTTAGAGGCAAAATTCCCCCTTTTTCAACTGAAAAGCTAACGTACTTGTCATTCAATAGCAGAATTCCTCTTCTCCATAAAATGGTTAATTCGTCATTCCCTGGCCTTTCTAAATACAGTGAGCTCCATTAACGGGTGTTAATAATAGACAGTGACTCCTACTCAAAATGCATTTGGAGAGCCACAGTTTGGAACAAATAGGATCGGCACAACAGGACTATTTGGAAAAACTGGCATTCAGATAAAAGCACTGCTCACTGCTTAGGCAGCAGATCAAAATGACAGACCTGCTGAAGCTCGAACCCTTTAGTCTCCGAATTAGACCTCTCACAGCGAGAGAAAGACAGCTGCTTCCACTACTCTCCCCGCTTTTAAAACAGGAGTAAGTCATTACTACCAGGCTTACATTTCACTTGTGTAACTCTCCTCCTCTCCCCCCCCCCCCCCCCCCCTTTCTCAGCATTTGTCGTCATGTTCGTCTAGCCGCCGCCTCTGTGGCTCCATTGTGAAAACCACAATGACACGACTTGCAGGAAGAAAGTAGGAGGTTAGAGAAAAAGTTCCATGGTTTAAGTCTGCATGATCTCAGGCAGTTTAACCATATCCCTATTTTTATGGCTGCTGATTTGGCAAACCGAGCGACTAGGATTTGCAAGAAAAAAGGAAGAGACGTTGCATACAGTGTTCCACTAGGTCATCTTTTTAAATCAATTAAAATCCCTCTGAATGTTGGCTTTTGAATTACACAGTACACTAACCCTTTAACTAACTTCTCATACCTGGTTGATCATGTTGACAGTGGATGAGATCTTACCGTTTGATTTTCAGCATCACAGACACTGATTAAATAAAAACCTACAGTCAACAACAATCCCAGACAGTAGCTAGGTTTCCATCCAATTGGCGACAGATTTGCAAGTGAATATTATAAAATCTGCATAAAGAGAATATGCGCATTTTTCCACCAGTGGTGTGTTTCCACCAAACTGACTTGTTGTGGATAAAAATCAGTGCGTGATGACATAGTGCACCCAAAATGTACTTTTCCTCATGTACCTCATTTTCAACTACCGATAGTTGTCACAAAAACTGTTGCGTTAAATAGCAAAACGTGCCTACTCCGGTCTTGGCACCGTCACTCTAGCCAACAGCTGGCAGACACAGTGCGGGTAAACTAGTCTACATGAGATTATTATGGATAAGTGCGAGAATATTTTAAATTTGTCAAACGGCAGTCAAGCGTCGATCATGTCACCAGAATAAGACCCTCGATATTTATTGGAAAGGAGCATTAAGGTCGTGCACTTTCACCACCCTGTGAAGTTCATCATAAATTATTTAATCTGTAGCCTAATCAACTGCATGTTGTCCCAAATTTCCATATGATGGTTCTTAAATTTTCTCTCATAATTAATTTTACAGACACAAAAAGATCCCACCATGTCAAATGAACAAATGATCTGTCAGCATTTATAAAAATTGTACCGAAAGTTCCTGTTTCTGTCACAGCTGTCGTGATTAATTTTTTATACGGTATGACTTTACTCACATAAAAACTGTGAATGGAAACATGGTTAGTAGTGTTACATTTTCCCCACCAGAGTTTTCGATTGTTGCATCGTTGTTTGTTTACCTGTTTGGTTCCCGTGTGTACCCAATACCAGGGAATTGCGCCAGGTTCAGGTCGACCATGCGCCAGGGCATGGTGAGCTCAAGGCTCAGAAAGATGATGTAGATGACTGGCAGGAAGCTGATACCCAGGAAGCACAGCCAAAGCCTCCTCTGGAGCCCTATGCCCGTCATCATGGCCCAGAGCCTGGGCAGCCGGCTACGTGTGTGCCCCCTGCCCTCCACAGAGGAGGAACATGGGGGAGTAGCTGATGTCCTTCTGAGGAGGACGTTTGGGTTTTCAGGGGAGCAACGGGTAAAAGAGACGAGGGCTGGAGTTGCCTGTAAATGAATCCAGAGGTTCACACTGCTCCGGGGCCTCTCTTACCACGTGACAGTCTGGAGAGAGACGTGGGAGCGAGAGAGAGAGCAACAGGGGAGACGGACAGAGAGAAATGAGTGAGAGCAGAGGGGAAACTTTACCTCACCATGTCAACAGATCTGCTCCCAATAATCCCTTTTTAATTAATCCTCTGTCCACAAAATACAGGGTCACCATCTCTGCATCCTTTCATATCCCTCTTCTATTATAGGGGCAGATGGATTGGGTATTTACTTTGGCCTGTTTATTGCCACTGGTACAGGAATGAATCATGCTACAGGAACTGAAACTGAACAGGCCCTCATCCTTCCATAACATGTTTTACATTTACGTCATTTAGCAGACGCTCTTATCCAGAGCGACTTACAGTTAGTGAGTGCATACATTTTCATACTGGGCCCCCCCCCCCGTGGGAAACGAACCCACAACCCTGGCGTTGCAAGCGCCATGCTCTACCAACTGAGCTACAGGGGACTACAACACAGTGATGGCAGAGTAACTGCCAAATGTACCATCTCCGACCACTCTGCTCAACCCAGAACCAGATAAGAAGAAGAGGGTCATGATGACCGACTTGTGACAAGCAATGGCAACACCAGGAAACCAGAATCACATCACTCCTCTGAGGAAATGTCTCCGTCCCAAATGGCTCTGGTCAAAAGTAGTGGACTCTACAGAGTAAAGGGTTTTTGGGGCGCAGTCAAGTCTGTGACTAACCATAAGGAACGTTTTGAATCTCAACAGTTACTCTGGTAGAATCAAGACATTAGCCCCTCTATGAGACCATGAACCCCTCCATTCTCACCTCCCTCTGACTACAATGACATGGTAAACACATCGCTGGGTGGAAAACATGGCCCCAGGCACTTTATTCTATTCTGCTCAGATTTACATGAATAAAATACAGTATGTCTAGTGAGATAGATAGAACATCAGCTTAAAACGTCTTTTTACACTAGCCTTGGATATGTTGTGGCCAAAGCCACATTCCTGCTTCATGTGGGAGCGCAGCTATTAGCATACCAAACATACCATAGTATGTGGACTAACAAAACAAAGATAGCAATTGAAACTATACAGGAGCTTCTCATCTAAACCATATTGCACAGTGTTGCACACTTGATCAATGCAACGATTCAAAAAACGTATAATAGAAAAGCCATTCATTTTCAGTTTGGGGGGGGTAATGTGGTGTAGATGACTCCCACAGTACCTCCGGAGTTGGTTTGGGAGCATAGAGAATGATAGAGTCCTCTAGTGGCCAAAAGGCCGTTTTAGCATGGACAGCGACATTGGGAGCTTCTACCATTTTTAATTAGGCAACTGGGCGGGACTTCCAACTTCATTGGCTAATCCCTCCTGGTGACCCTGTTGGAGTCACGTCCAATCAAGTCACCAGGAGGGATCAGGCAATTGTGAAGAAAATTGACTACTGTGCCACTAGAGATCCTGGTTCGAATCCAGGCTCTGTCGCAGCCGGCCGCGACCGGGAGACTCATGGGCGGCGCACAATTGGCCCAGCGTCGTCCAGGGTAGGGGAGGGAATGGCCGGCAGGGATGTAGCTCAGTTGATAGAGCATGGCGTTTGCAACGCCAGGGTTGTGGGTTCGATTCCCACGGGGGGCCAGTATAAAAAAAAAAAAATGTATTCACTAACTGTAAGTCGCTCTGGATAAGAGCGTCTGCTAAATGACTAAAATGTAAATGTAAATGTACTTAAAATGGAGATAGCATGGGTAGCGTCATTGAGGCTATCACACTATAACGGAACAGATACAAAGATGAGTCATCTGTTACAGCCATATCTCCAGGTTACAGCGCTTGTTTTACGGAAAACAGACAGAAGACAAGAGGCAACCACCACCGGAATTAGTGTGGGAGACATCTACACCCCCTCTGAGTTAGCTATCTAGCATGCTCCGAACACCTGTGCGCTTAACTCAGGAAGTGTAGCGGAAGTGTAGTTTCGTCGGATGGAGGCGCCCATAGCAGTATGGATGTGTGCAAAACTGTAAGTCTTTTATTTGAAGGATTCTTTCTGGCTGATAAAAGATAATGGCCATATATTTCCAAAGCCATAATCGCAAGCGATGCTTATCAACGTTTCTAAATGTTAAAACACAGCGGCGGGATTGTAGTTCACATCAGCCAATCGTGGGCGAGGCTAATGGCTGAAAACTGTAGGGAGAAGGCAGAATGCAGAGAGCTATCCTGGACCTAGTTTGTGTTGTCAAAGCAGTGTAGTGTAAGTCTTTGAAACATACCAAAAGGCAATGAATACATCAGTAAAAATGTATCAAACTAAACTACTGTAAGACAGATGTCATTAAAATGTAACTGATTTACTTGTCCTGACTTATTCTTCAGTGTCTGTTTGAAGATAGATGACCAGGAAATGGAAGGACCACCTAGATCCTCAGATTATCCCTGTTCAACACATCTGTGAAAACTTTGACATTTAGTGGAGAATACTTTCCCTTAAAAATGGTCTTAAAGAATATTGATTGTATAAGCTTGGCTGTGCTATCACCTTTTGTTCAATTCAGTTTAATAATGATAAAACACTTCTCTCCCCCTTTTGATTTGATTTATTTCCTATCTTTTTTTCGTTCTCCTAAAAGTCTGAATAAATCCTAAGAAAAAAAGCTGTACACTTTTCATGGTATTTGTTAAAGTTGATACATTATGCTCAGTAACAAGTCATGACTACCATTATCACCCTCACAGAAACAGCAAGTCACTACTCTGAGAACTCTCTCCTCCCTTCTCACGACAGAAACTTAAACGTAGAAAAAGTTAAAATGTCCCCTTACCTGTTACGAGCCTTCTTTAGTGACAGTAGAAAACCAACTAAATCACAATAACTGCTTGGCTAGGTAGACCGGAGCGTAACACAGCATGGGCGGGACTATTGCGAAATGAGCAACAGCTGCTGGCACTAGCGAGAGAGGGAACTTATTCTTCAGTGGGGTTTATTGACGGTTGGTAAGGAGAGAGGGAACGTGTACTACGGGGTGTAATCATTAGTCCACACAGTTTCGTTTTGCAACGAAAACTAGCGTTTTTATTTG
The DNA here is from genome assembly GCF_964263955.1 of Coregonus lavaretus. NCBI lineage: Eukaryota > Metazoa > Chordata > Actinopteri > Salmoniformes > Salmonidae > Coregonus > Coregonus lavaretus. The sequence continues at coordinate 40,854,435 of NC_140012.1, forward strand.
ACAAATTCAGGTTTCATTCTGTTTGGTTCTGTTTAGTTCCTAGGGAATACATCCCAGGCTACGATAAAGTCAGACGTGAGAGGACAGCGCTAGAGAAATAGGCTTGTTATGATCACAATTGCTGTGTTTCACATCGGCTCTTTTTCAGAGCTGATTTGATTGGTCAAAAGACCAATTAGTGAAAAAATATCAGAATTGAGACTGCCTGTCTAAATGCAGCCAAAGTGTTGAGGCTTAAATCATACTACCTATATAGTGACCCTTGGCCTGGATATGAGCCCACATCTATAAACACAAAAAATAAACTGTCCAGGACAGAGGTGTCATGCCCATAGAGGACACGTGCCCCCTCAGATTTCCCCTGTTAAATTTAAAATATATATATATGTGTGTTGTTTCTCTGTAGTACTACTAGCCACCGATCATTTGAAATTGAAGTTGGCTTTAGCTAGCCCAGATAGGTTCCCAACGTCATAACTAGCTACCAAGAAGCCATTTCAGGCTATCAATCCAATTAGAGAAGCTAGCTTTTCTAAAGCCTTGTTCAGATTGGCAGTTTGAAGTGACTCAAATCCAATTTTCCTGCAGTCTGAAAAGCCAAAAAGCACATGGAATCGGATATTTCAAGCCACCTTCGTAGGTGGTTTGAAGTCAGATACAAATTTGATTCCTGGCCATGCGACTTGTGTCTGAATGGTCAAATCTGTTATTTGCCATAACTTGTTGCTTGCTAGCTACTCTGTTGACAGTTTGACAAGAACATGTGGTAGATAACTAGCATGTTAATTGTTTACAAACAAATGAGTGAATATGCTAGAAAACTAAACAACTACCTAGCTAGCTAGATGATTGCTTTGGCTAGCAAAAAAAAAGGACTTGGAAGTTGGATAATCTTATCCTTTGAGGCTTTAAACGTGTTCTTACACTATGATTTTGAACATTCAAAGCAACTGGGAAACGTCCATGGCAGGCATTGTTGCCACCTTAGCTTGCTACATAACTTCCGAGTGACAGGAAACACGAGCACCACCACCAATCAGCCTACACCACTATGACAACTGGCACATCCATGTCAACAAATCACTGCTGTCTGAACACACAAAATCCGATTTGGTCACTTGTAACTTGCTGTTTGGATAGTCAGTATTCCAAAACGGATTTGAAAAACTAAACTGATTTGAGGATTAAGGCCTGCAATGTGAACAAGACTTAACTATCTTAACTATCTTAACTACCTGCTGGCAACTAAATGTACTGAATAAGACTCACATTCTTTTCAATCTTTTACCCAGATTTATGCAGAGATGCATATTTAGTTTCTTAAAAAAAAAAAAAAACACCAATTAGGAGAATACAGACTAGAGGTCTTTGCGGGTCAAAAAAGTTGGACCTTGTTCCCGAAATGGACCTAGGGCTTTCCCACCTTGATCCAATATGCATAAATTAATGTAAAAAAATATAGAGACCTGTTTTCCGAATGGACCCCAGGACAACTAGACCCGTTCTGGATAGATGTGGTCGGATCCAGACCCGGTCAAAACCGATCCGAGTGAGGGAAGCAGCAGAAAAGTCATTTAACAGTGGTGTGAATTCATGGATGCCAAGGGAAGCCAGGCTTTCCCCCAAAAATATAAAATATTTTGTCTCTGTGTTTCATAATTTTCCTTCAAATTTTACCCACGCACCGCTACTGTTTTTTAAGCTACTTTATTAAGTGGAGCTGATAAAGCGCGAGAGGAGAGCGATAGGTGCTGAGAGTAAATCTAAAGAACGCGCTTAGTGTCAACCCCCTCTCTTTGCAAGTTCAGCTGAAGGCAACCTTGAAGTTCTCAGACTCCCAGTACACATCCAGAATGATTGAGGAGAAAGGATTAGCCCTGGGGAAAATGGCGTCCCTTGAGAGGGCAAGAACGAGATGTACTGTATGTCAGGAGAAGTGCAGTATTATCATAAGGAGACGTATACTTGGAATACGGAGGAGGAATGGAGGGGAAAGGAGATGCAGAGGAGTGTCGAAGAGAGGAAGGAAGAAGGTGACCTTGAATCGGTTAAAAATGGCGGGAAAAAGGGAGATGGTTTGTTAAAGAAGAATGGTAGAAAGTGTAAGCAGAGTGAGCTGTATGCCGGATTGAAGACAGGAGGAGAAATGGAAGTGAGTGAGGGCAAGGTATCGGAAGTGTTAGGTGTGGCGAAGTTCTCGGAGCCCGATGCTTGCACCGAGGGTCAGGATAAAGATGAGTCTGTGACGGTAGGAGTGACATTTCTTGAAAAAGTGGACCCTTGCCTTTTGGCTGATCCATTTGTGGTTTCAGGGTGGGTGAAAACAGAGTTGGGTGCTATAGAATCGGTGAAGGTAACGAGAAGTGGTCTGGTGATCATCTTTTGTGTTTCCGCTGGTCAGAGGGAGCAGGCGCTCCACGTTAAACGAATGGAAACAAGAGATGTGAATTGATTTGCTCTCAAGAAAAGGGCGCCATTGAAAGGAATGATTACTGGGGTAACAATAAATGTGACAGTTTACCAACTGAAGGGGAAGATTTCCGGTGTTTGTGATGCTCGTCGTTTGGCGCGACACTGACAGGGTGATGTGAGGGTTGAAACAGAAGAGTCGTTGTGTGTTCTTTTGAGTTTTGATGTTGAGTCTTTGCCCGACAAAGTGATGTTAGGATATATAAGTTATCCTGTACGAGCTTTTGTGCCAAATACATTATGTTGTTACAGGTGTCAAGCTTATGGGCATGTGGCAGCAGTGTGTAGGAAGGAGGTTCCTCGGTGTGAGAAGTATGCAGAAGGGGATGAGACAAAGGAATGTGTAGCATTGGGGAAAGTAGTGGTATGTGATATTTGTAGGGGTGCCCATGGGGCTGGGGATCAGATATGTCTGGTGCGAGAGAAGCAGGTTGAGGTTTCCAGGGTTAGAGTAGTGCAGAAGATGTCGTATGCTAAGGCAGTGAAGTAGAGGAAGATGGGTCAAGGGGGAGGGATCCTGAGAGGAGTGGTGTGAGTAGTAGATCTGTACCAGTACAGAGGGATAAACCAACAAGTGATATATGCTTCAGTAAGATTGGATGTTTAGCGTTTTTAGCAATGGTTATCAACTGTAAGTCACAGAAAATTGAGGTTGTGGTGGCAGCTGCAGAGAGGTATTTGGGGGAACGAGATTTGACGTCAGAAGAGTTACAGGGTTTGTTGAGTGGTGGTGTCCCGTCCTTTCAGGTTGTTGGCCTGAGGTTGGACGAGATAGATTTAAATATGGGAGTAGGGTGATGGGTTTTTAAGTGAGTGTAGGGTTAGATGGTAGGGTCCTTGATGATCTTCTTGGGATTCCTGTGGCACCGGTTGCTGTAATGTCCTGGCTGGCAGGCAGTGTGCCCCCGGTGATGCATTTATCAGACACACTTGAGACTACAGGTCTCCTAATTTCCACACAGAGAGAAGTTATTAGTAATCCCTTTAGCGGAACGCAGTTTCTCTGGACCCCCGCAAAGTCGGAGTTTGGAATTATTGACACCCTTGATAAAGATGAGCAATAATGACTGCATAAAATAAATAATTTAAATATTGAGCTATATTGTATGCTCAAAACAATGTGGACATTTTATTTTATACTGATACACTCTTAGAACAAAAAAGTGTTATCTAGAACCTAAAATGGTTCTGCGGCTGTCCCCATACGAGAACCCTTTGAATAACCCTTTTGGTTCCAGGTAGAACCCTTTTGGGTCCCATGAAGAACCCTTTCCACAGAGGGTTCTACATGGAACCCAAAAGGGTTCTACAGTTGTGGTCAAAAGTTTTGAGAATGACACAAGTACTGGTCCTCACAAAGTTCGCTGCTTCAGTGTTATGAGATATTTTTGTCAGATGTTACTATGGTATACTGAAATATAATTACAAGCATTCCATAAGTGTCAAAGGCTTTTATTGACAATTACATTAAGTTTATGCAAAGAGTCTTTTTCAAGACCTCTGCAATCCGCCCTGGCATGCTGTCAATAAACTTCTGGGCCACATCCTGACTGATGGCAGCCCATTCTTGCAAAATCAATGCTTGGAGTTTGTCAGAATTTGTGGGTTTTTGTTTGTCCACCCGCCTCTTGAGGATCGACCACAAGTTCTCAATGGAATTAAGGTCTGGGGAGTTTCCTGGCCATGGACCCAAAATGTTGATGTTTTGTTCCCCGAGCCACTTAGTTATCACCTTTGCCTTATGGCAAGGTGCTCCATCATGCTGGAAAAGGGATTGTTCGTCACCAAACTGTTATTGGATGGTTGGGAGAAGTTGCTCTCGGAGGATGTGTTGGTACCATTCTTTATTCATGGCTGTGTTCTTAGGCAAAATTGTGAGTGAGACCACTCCCTTGGCTGAGAAGCAACCCCACACATGAATGGTCTCAGGATGCTTTACTGTTGGCATGACACAGGACTGATGGCAGCGCTCACCTTGTCTTCTCCGGACAAGCTTTTTTCCGGATGCCCCAAACAATCGGAAAGGGGATTAATCAGAGAAAATGACTTTACCCCAGTCCTCAGCAGTCCAATCCCTGTACCTTTTGCAGAATATCAGTCTGTCCCTGATGTTTTTCCTGGAGATAAGTGGCTTCTTTGCTGCCCTTCTTGACACCAGGCCATCCTCCAAAGTCTTCGCCTCACTGTGCGTGCAGATGCACTCACACCTGCCTGCTGCCATTCCTGAGCAAGCTCTGCACTGGTGGTGCCCCGATCCCGCAGCTGAACCAACTTTAGGAGACGGTCCTGGTGCTTGCTGGACTTTCTTGGGCACCCTGACGCCTTCTTCACAACAATTGAACCACTCTCCTTGAAGTTCTTGATGATCCGATAAATGGTTGATTTAGGTGCAATCTTACTAGCAGCAATATCCTTGCCTGTGAAGCCCTTTTTGTGCAAAGCAATGATGACGACACGTGTTTCCTTGCAGGTAACCATGGTTAACAGAGGAAGAACAATCATTTCAAGCACCACCCTCCTTTTAAAGCTTCCAGTCTGTTATTCTAACTCAATCAGCATGACAGAGTGATCTCCAGCCTTGTCCTCGTCAACACTCTCACCTGTGTTAACGAGAGAATCACTGACATGATGGCAGCTGGTCCTTTTGTGGCAGGGCTGAAATGCAGTGGAAATGTTTTTGGGGATTAAGTTCATTTTCATGGCAAAGTGGGACTTTGCAATTCATTGCAATTCATCTGATCACTCTTCATGACATTCTGGAGTATATGCAAATTGCCATCATCAAAACTGAGGCAGCAGACTTCGTGAAAATTAGTATTTGTATCATTCTCAAAACTTTTGACCACGACTGTAACTGAAATCATAAAGGGTTCTCCTATGGGGACACCCGAAAAAGTTTACTATTTGGTCCATATCCCTAGCACACAATGACTACATCAAGCTTGTGACTCTACAAACTTGTTGGATGCATTTCCGGTTTGCTTTAGTTGTGTTTCAGATTATTTTGGGCCCAATATAAATTAATGGACAGGAATGTATTGTGTCATTTTGGAGTCATATGTATTTTGAACAAGAATAGAATATGTTTCTAAACACTTCTACATTAATGTGGATGCTACCATGAAGGCGGATAATCCTGAATGAATCGTGAATAATGATGAGTGAGAAAGTTACAGAGGGTCAAATATCATACCCCCAAGACATGCTAACCTCCTATGTTATTGGTAATGGTGAGAGGTTAGTGAAAGAGAGCGACCTGGCTCTACGTATTATACTGGTCTGTGACTCACTGACACCGGCCCCGGTTAGAGGGGAATAAAGCAGCCCGAGAGTTGACACACGGGAACTTCATTTAAACACACTGAGGAAGATGAACATGGGGATGAACAGTGGGAATGGTAGTGGTTCTGTAAAGGACAGAAACAGAGTTAATGAATACATACATACCAAATGAACTGTTACAGATCTATATCCATCCTGCCCTGCCTTTCGAAAGTATTTGAAAGCCAAGTTAACAAACAGATCACCGACCATTTAGAATCCCACCGTACCTTCTTCGCTATGCAATCTGGTTTCCGAGCTGGTCATGGGTGTACCTCAGCCACGCTCAAGGTCCTAAATGATATAATAACCGTGATCGATAAAAGACAGTACTGTGCAGCTGTCTTCATTGACCTGGCCAAGGCTTTTGACTCAGTCAATCACCACATTCTTATTGGCAGTCTAAATAGCCTTGGTTTCTCAAATGACTGCCTCGCCTGGTTCACCAACTACTTCTCAGATAGAGTCCAATGTGTCAAATCGGAGGGCCTGTTGTCTGGACCTCTGGCAGTCTCTATGGGGGTGCCACAGGGTTCAATTCTCAGGCCGACTCTATTCTCTGTGTATATCAATGATGTCGCTCTTGCTGCTGGTGAGTCTCAGATCCACCTCTACGCAGACGACACCATTTTGTATACATCTGGCCCTTCATTGGACACTGTGTTAACAAACCTCCAAACGAGCTTCAATGCCATACAACACTCCTTCCGTGGTCTCCAACTGCTCTTAAACGCTAGTAAAACTAAATGCATGCTCTTCAATCAAATGCTGCTTGCACCCGCCTGCCTGACTAGAATCACTACTCTCGACAGCTCTGACTTAGAATATGTGGACAACTACAAATACCTAGGTGCCTGGTTAGACTGTAAACTCTCCTTCCAGACTCACATTAAGCATCTCCAATCCAAAGTTAAATCTAGAATTGGCTTCCTATTTCGCAACAAAGCCTCCTTCACTCATGCTGCTAAACATGCCCTTGTAAAACTGACTATCCTACCGATCGTTGACTTCGGCGATGTCATTTACAAAATAGCTTCCAACACTCTACTCAGCAAATTGGATGTAGTCTATCACAGTGCCATCCGTTTTGTCACCAAAGCCCCATATACTACCCACCATTGTGACCTGTACGCTCTCATTGGCTGGCCCTCACTACATATTCGTCGCCAAACCCACTGGATCCAGGTCATCTATAAATCACTTCTAGGCAAATCCCCGCCTTATTTTAGCTCATCGGTCACCATAGCAACACCCACTCGTAGTATGCGCTCCAGCAGGTATCTCTCACTGGTCATCCCCAAAGCCAACACCTCCTTTGGCCGCCATTCCTTCCAGGTCTCTGCTGCAAATGACTGAAACGAACTGCAAAAATCTCTGAAGCTGGAGACACTTATCTCCCTCACTATCTTTAAGCATCAGTTGTCAGAGTAGCTTACCGATCACTGCACCTGTACACAGCCCATCTGTAATTAGCCCACCCATCCCCATATTGTTATTTACATTATTTATTTTGCTCATTTGCACCCCAGTATCTGTATTTGCACATCATCTTCTGCACATCTATCACTCCAGTGTTAATACTAAATTATAATTGTAATTATTTTGCACTATGGCCTATTTATTGCCTTACCTCCATAACTTACTACATTTGCACACTGTATATAGATTTTCTATTGTGTTATTGACTGTACACTTTGTTTTTTCCATATGTAACTCTGTGTTGTTGTTGTTTTTATCGCACTGCTTTGCTTTATCTTGGCCAGGTTGCTGTTGTAAATGAGAACTTGTTCTCAACTGGCTTACCTGGTTAAATAAAGGTGAAAAAAAAAATGAATACACCCTGCCCCAAAGGCACAGAAACAGAATCTAGCAGTAAGGACAGTATAGATTGCATATGTCACCTGTAGAGTATTACACAGCACAGTAAACTGAGGGGCAACATGCAATCAGCAATAGTAGTAACTAACTATGCAGAACAATATACAAATGTCACACAACTCACTTTGGGCACCCACTCCTTCCCCAGGCTCTGCTGTAGCCGGCCGCAACCGGGAGACCAATGGGGCGGCGCACAATTGGCCCATCGTCGTCCAGGGTAGGGGAGGGAATGGCCGGCAGGGAGGTAGCTCAGTTGGTAGAGCATGGCGTTTGCAACGCCAGGGTTGTGGGTTCGATTCCCACGGGGGGCCAGTATGAAAATAAAAAAGAATAATGTATGCACTAACTGTAAGTCGCTCTGGATAAATGACGTAAATGTAAGTCCAGAGATATGAGTGAGTCCAGTGGTTGATGGGCAGAGACAGAGATGTTGCTCTCTGCCACTGCTTGAGGGAGACTGCAAGTATTGTGTGACCTGCAGAGTCAAGAGGATGGGCAGATTTCCAGCCCCCTAGTAACCTCCCTAGCAACCTATCAGCGCAAAGGTCAGAGAGAGTTCGAGAGGCAGGTTTACGGTACCCACTAGACTCTCAAGCTCCGGTTGTGGGGCTCAAGTTTGTGACGTGCTGATGACAGTCACCGGCAGAGAAGTTGTAACAGTTAGCATGTCTTGGGGGTATATTTGTTATATAATTTTGGCCAAATTATTTCAACTGATCAGCTGCGGGAAGTAGCACCCCTAATTCCCACTGCTATGCCCCCTCCCCCTTCCCTCCCTAAAATAAAAAATGTTATGCATTAACCAGACATCCACTCACAAAGTATAGACTATGATCGCTGTCCATGGCACTGAAATTGCGACATGTTGTCAAGGCGTGCTGAAGGTGGGTGTGGTGTATGAATCATGCGCAGGACGCAGAGGCTCAGTCCAAAGGCTTTAGTGCAATATATATAAAAGACAGAAGCACAATAAGCCCGAAGGCGAATACACGGCGCACACAGGCGACAAAACAAACGGCGCACAAACATGTGCAAAATAACCTCTCCAAAACACTGGAGGGAAAATGTAGCTCCAAACACGAAACAGAAACGCAATCACACACAACGACAAGCACACACAACGAGAACTAAATAGGACACTAACGAGGACTAACAAGACACAGGTGTACAACATCCAGACAAACCCAAACGAACATGAAACATAGATCGGTGGCAGCTAGTACTCCGGGGACGACGACCGCCGAAGCCTGCCCGAACCAGGAGGAGGAGCAGCCTCGGCCGAAACCGTGACAGTACCCCCCCCTTGACGCGCGGCTCCAGCCGTGCGCCGACCCCGGCCTCGGGGACGACCAGGAGGACGCGGAGCAGGGCGCGCGGGATGGTCCCGGTGGAACTCCGACAGGAGAGATAGGTCTAGGATGTCCCTCCGCGGCACCCAGCACCGCTCCTCCGGGCCGTACCCCTCCCACTCCACGAGATACTGGAGACCCCCCATCCGGCGTCTAGAGTCCAAGATGGACCGAACGGGGTACGCCGGAGCCCCCTCGATGTCCAGTGGGGGCGGAGGAGTCTCCCCTATCTCATGGTCCTGGAGTGGACCAGCTACCACCGGCCTGAGAAGAGACACATGGAACGAGGGGTTAATATTCTTATACTCAACAGGTAGATGTAACCTATAACACACCTCGTTCAATCTTCTCAGGACTTTAAAGGGCCCCACAAACCGCCGACCCAGCTTCCGGCAGGGCAGGCGGAGGGGTAGGTTTCTGGTAGAGAGCCAGACTCGATCTCCGGGTGCGTACACCGGCCCCTCACTGCGGTGGAGATCGGCGCTCGCCTTGTGACGAAGGACGGCCCGCTGCAGGTGGACGTGGGCAGCGTTCCACGTCTCTTCCGAGCGCCTCATCCAATCATCCACCGCAGGGGCCTCGATCTGGCTCTGCTGCCAAGGTGCCAGAACCGGCTGGTAACCTAACACACATTGGAAGGGGGTTAGGTTAGTAGAGGAGTGGCGGAGAGAGTTCTGGGCCATCTCGGCCCAGGGAATGTACCGTGCCCACTCCTCCGGCCGGTCCTGGCAATACGACCTCAGAAACCTACCCACATCCTGGTTGACACGTTCTACCTGCCCGTTACTCTCCGGGTGGTACCCTGAGGTAAGGCTAACCGAGACCCCCAAACGCTCCATGAACGCTCTCCAACCACGAGAGGTAAACTGGGGGCCTCGATCAGACACTATATCCTCGGGTACCCCGTAATGCCGGAAGACGTGGGTAAATAGGGCCTCAGCGGTCTGTAGGGCAGTAGGAAGACCCGACATAGGGAGAAGACGACAGGCCTTAGAGAACCGGTCCACAACGACCAGGATGGTGGTATTCCCCTGAGAGAGGGGAAGGTCTGTCACAAAATCCACCGAGAGGTGGGACCATGGTCGTTGTGGAACGGGCAGGGGTTGTAACTTACCCCTGGGCAGATGTCGGGGCGCCTTACACTGGGCACACACCGAGCAGGAGGAGACATAAACCCTCACATCCCTAGCCAAAGTGGGCCACCAGTATTTAGTGCTAAGGCAATGCACCATCCGGCCGATACCCGGATGTCCAGAGGAGGGTGACGTGTGAGCCCAGTAAATGAGTCGATCCCGAATCTCGAGCGGAACGTACTTCCGACCCTCAGGACACTGTGGAGGGCTGGGGTCGGTACGCAACGCTCGCTCGATTTCGGCATCGACCTCCCACACCACAGGTGCTACAAGGCAAGACTCCGGTAGTATGGGAGTAGGCTCAACGGACCTCTCCTCCGTGTCATACCGCCGGGACAGCGCATCCGCCTTACCATTCTGGGACCCAGGGATGTACGTGATTTTAAATACGAACCTGGTGAGAAACATACTCCATCGAGCCTGGCGAGGGTTCAGTCTCCTCGCTGCCCGGATGTACTCCAGGTTCCGATGGTCAGTCAAAATGAGGAAAGGGTGTTGAGCCCCCTCAAGCCAATGCCTCCACACCTTAAGGGCTTGAACTACAGCTAACAGCTCCCTGTCCCCAACGTCATAGTTACGCTCCGCCGGGCTGAGCTTCTTTGAGTAAAAAGCACAGGGGCGGAGTTTAGGTGGCGTGCCAGACCGTTGAGAGAGAACGGCCCCTATACCAGCCTCAGACGCGTCTACCTCGACCTGAAAGGGTAATGCGGGATCCGGATGCGCCAGCACCGGAGCCGACGTAAACAGTTCCTTCAGTCTCCTAAAGGCCCTGTCCGCATCGGCTGACCACTGCAGGCGCACCGGACCCCCCTTCAGAAGGGACGTGATGGGAGCTGCCACCTGTCCAAAACCCCGGATAAACCTCCGGTAGTAATTCGCAAAGCCCAAAAACTGCTGCACCTCCTTTACAGTAGTTGGGGTTTGCCAATTACGCACAGCGGACACACGATCCATCTCCATTCTCACCCCTGACGCGGACAACCGATAACCCAAAAAGGAGACCGACTCCTGGAAAAACAGACATTTCTCTGCCTTGACATATAGGTCGTGCTCCAACAGCCTCCTCAATACACGACGCACCAGGGTTATATGCTCGGCTCGGGTAGACGAGTACACCAGAATGTCATCAATGTACACGACCACCCCTTGCCCCTGCATATCCCGGAAAATGTCATCTACGAAGGATTGGAAGACTGATGGAGCATTCATCAACCCATATGGCATGACGAGATATTCGAAATGACCTGACGTGGTACTAAACGCTGTCTTCCATTCGTCACCCTCCCTAATGCGCACCAAGTTATACGCGCTCCTGAGATCCAGTTTTGTGAAAAACCGCGCTCCATGCAATGACTCCGTCATGGTCACAATCAGAGGGAGTGGATAACTGTATTTCACAGTAATCTGATTGAGACCACGGTAATCAATGCACGGGCGCAACCCTCCATCTTTCTTTTTCACAAAAAAGAAGCTAGAGGAGGCGGGAGAAGTGGAGGGCCGAATGTATCCCTGTCTCAAAGATTCGGCTATGTAAGTCTCCATAGCTTTTCTCTCCTCTTGAGACAAAGGATACACATGGCTCCGTGGGAGCGCTGCTCCTGCCTGGAGATCAATCGCACAATCCCCCTGTCTATGAGGAGGCAACTGCATCGCCCTAGTTTTGCTAAACACAAGAGAGCTAAATCCCCATATTCAGGCGGAATGTGCAGTGCGGGCACCTGGTTTGGACTTTCCACCGAAGTCGCCCCCACGGAAACACCCAGACATCGCCCCTCGCACTGAGCAGACCACCCATCGAGAGCCCTCTGTTGCCACGAAATAGCAGGGTTATATCTCCCTGATCAACCCCGACCCCAACGGGCGGCTATCTAAGGCATGAACGGGAAAAGGTTTGTCAACAGGTAGGAGAGGGATCCCTAACTCAAAACAAAACTTCCGATCAACAAAATTCCCAGCTGCGCCTGAATCTACTAGCGCCTTATGCTGGGAATGAGGTGCAACCTGTGGAAAACAAACAGGTATACAAAAGTGCGCAACAGAAAGCTCTGGGTAAGTGGAACGTCTACTCACCTGGGAGGCCCCCCCAGTGCGTGGCCTGTTGTCTTCTCCCCCGGAGAACCCTCCCCAGCACCTGGCCGCAGTGTGCCCTCCACGACCGCACTTGGTGCAGGAGACAGGCCCCCTCGGGCTCCTCCTCCTCCGTTCTCTAGCGCCGGCACCCCCGAGCTCCATAGGGCTCGGCTCGGAGGTGCCGGAGGGCGGAATGGACGGACTCCCCTCGGGACGTCCACGGGTGGCCAGCAGGGTGTCCAGACGGATGGACATATCGACCAACTGGTCGAAGGTAAGATGGGTATCCCTGCAGGCCAACTCACGTTGAACGTCCTCTCGTAGGCTACATCGAAAATGGTCGATGAGAGCCCGTTCATTCCACCCTGCATCCGCCGCTAGAGTCCGGTACTCTAGAGCGAACACCTGAGCGCTCCTCTTCCCCTGTCTCAAATGGACTAGACGCTCCCCGTAGAACTCTGCGTAGGTGATGGTGTTGGCGTCCATCCTCCTCCACTCGGCGTTAGCCCACTCCAACGCCTTGCCCGTGAGACAGGAGATGAGGGCGGAAACGCTCTCGTATCCCGAGGGCACCGGGTGTACAGTGGCCAGGTAGAGCTCCACCTGCAGGAGGAACCCCTGACACCCGGCAGCTGTTCCGTCATACGCCCTCGGGAGCGAGAGCCGAATCCCCCTGGGTTCCGAACCTGGGACTGGTGGACCGACCGATGGGGTGGGCAGGGTAGGTGGAGGTGTGGGTACCCTGCTGGCCTCCCATCGGTGCAAGGTGTTGATTACCTCCTGTAGAGCGGTCTCCAGTTGTCTTATCTGGCCCTCTTGCCCACGGAGATGCTCCTCGAGCGACACAGGCGTCACTGCCGATCCTGCTGATTCCATTATGGTGTGTGATTCTGTCAAGGCGTGCTGAAGGTGGGTGTGGTGTATGAATCATGCGCAGGACGCAGAGGCTCAGTCCAAAGGCTTTAGTGCAATATATATAAAAGACAGAAGCACAATAAGCCCGAAGGCGAATACACGGCGCACACAGGCGACAAAACAAACGGCGCACAAACATGTGCAAAATAACCTCTCCAAAACACTGGAGGGAAAATGTAGCTCCAAACACGAAACAGAAACGCAATCACACACAACGACAAGCACACACAACGAGAACTAAATAGGACACTAACGAGGACTAACAAGACACAGGTGTACAACATCCAGACAAACCCAAACGAACATGAAACATAGATCGGTGGCAGCTAGTACTCCGGGGACGACGACCGCCGAAGCCTGCCCGAACCAGGAGGAGGAGCAGCCTCGGCCGAAACCGTGACACATGTCTTTGCGGCTGCCTTTCGAATCGATGATAGGCTTTCTGTGGTGTCAGGACATGTACCGTAGCCTATAGCTTTGCTTCAGCTAATGGATAAATGTATATTGGCAGGCCTATTTGGTCTACGTTTTCTCATTTTAAGCCTAACATTTCACAAAGCTATACATGGTGTCGCTGTGCTGCCATTTAGACTGCTGGCTGGCTGCAATAATGTAATTAGCCTATTTATTCGGTAATTAAAGTTGGAAATTCAAACATTGCAGATTGTAAAGTGTATTTTTAATGCAATAGCATACTAATCAGCTACCAATGGATTTAAAAAATATATAAACTCAGCAAAAAAAGAAACATCCCTTTTTCAGGACCCTGTCTTTCAAAGAGAATTCGTGAAAAATCCAAATAACTTCACAGATCTTAATTGTAAAAGGTGTAAACACTGTTTCCCATGCTTGTTCAATGAACCATAAACAATTAATGAACATGCACCTGTGGAACGGCCGTTAAGACACTAATTAAGGTCACAGTTATGAAAACTTAGGACACTATAGAGGCCTTTCTACTGACTCTGAAAAAACCAAAAAGAAAGATGCCCAGAGTCCCTGCTCATCTGCGTGAACGTGCCTTAGGCATGCTGCAAGGAGGCATGAGGACTACAAATGTGGCCAGAGCAATAAGTTGCAATGTCCGTACTGTGAGACGCCTAAGACAGCGCTTACAGGGAGACAGGACGGACAGCTGATCGTCCTCGCAGTGGCAGACCACGTGTAACAACACCTCCACAGGATCAATACTGAATGAAAGTAAGGGGATATCGGTGAACAAATGCCGTGTTCAATGCTACGACGGTGCCAATGTAATGAGTGGAGCTTACATTAGATATTCAAAAGCGCATATCAGACCGAGAGCCTAACGCTAGTTCTTTATGAGTTTTAGTTGAGAAAACGACCTCTCCACAGAAGCAACAGTTACAGGGATGGTAAAAACAGCTTGATTGCCATAGCAACATCAGGGAAACTAGACAGACGGGAGTGGCAACATCTTTAATTGAGCCTCTAATTCTTCTTAATTGCCAGCCTCAACACGATATGGAAAGAGATTAACTGTATAGGACGCTCTGGGGACAGGTCGTCTGGATACTGGATACTGGACAGCCAATAAATAGGCAGATGCAAACATAATTCTTGAGGACTTGAATGAAAAAAAGCGGTTTACGATTTAGTTCATACTGGTGAACCAGAGTTGTGTGGTTGCAATATCAACAGTCCCTTATCTCTGGTATATCTTGGCATGGATGATTCAAGACTAAGTTTAAATTGTGTGCAGCGCAATGGACATACAGTATAATGCAAAACTGAGTATAGAAAACAGACAATCTGGCCAGCAACCTGGTCCTACAGGCCTTTGAAAACATTTGCACACAAGGCGACGCAGTTGCATACTGTTCCTACTATAGGCCTCTACGTAGAAAAAAAGACAGAGACAAGTGCAGACACAGAGATACTTTTTTTCTAAGAGAAAGAAAGAGAAAAATAGACAGACACAGAGAGAGAAGCAGCAAGGAGGACTTCAGGGGACCAGGGGAGTCTCTCAAGTTGGATTTCATTTGTTTTAATTTACCTTGACGCTGGGACTCTTCCACTGGGACTATAAAGAGGGGAGACTCTGGGACTCTTCCACTGTGACTATAAAGAGGGGAGACGCTGGGACTCTTCCACTGTGACTATAAAGAGGGGAGACGCTGGGACTCTTCCACTGTGACTATAAAGATTGGAGACGCAGGGACTCTTCCTTTGTGACTTTAAAGAGGGGAAATGCTGGGACTCTTCCACTGTGACTATAAAGAGGGGAGACGCTTGGACTCTTCCACTCTGACTATAAAGAGGGGAGACGCTGGGACTCTTCCACTCTGACTATAAAGAGGGGAGACGCTGGGACTCTTCCAAATAGGCTTTTCTTTTTCTTTATTCTCTGTTTACTGAGGATAAGTCAACAGTTTTTTCACAGTTTCGTACCATAAACATGAATAACAATGCAAGTAACAACAAAAGTAGAGCTGGTTGAATCAACGTTGTTTCCATGTAATTTCACTGAAATTACATTGAACCAACGTGGAATAGGTGTCGAATTGACGTCTGTGTCCAGTGGGTAGTTAAGATTTAGACCAAGAGCTACAAGGGGATATGGGGATACATTAAAACAACAATGTATAAACATAAAAATAATCAAATCAAGACAGCTGGAGTGGTTTGTGTACAAAGTCAGATTTCAAATTCAACACAAAAGGGTACAAGTGAGAGAGTGCGTGCCACGGGGGTCATCCCAGGTCACGTGAACCACACACAAAGGCAGGACTCATTGGCATGTGTGGGATGTTCGTGCCAGCCATGCAGCCACCCTTCTGGGCAAAGAGGCCAACAACCCTGGACACAGTGCCAACTGTCTAAGGAATGGTAGGGATCAAGTCTGTGCCCCCAATGGCACCCTATTCCATATAGTGCACTACCCTATGTGGGCGCTGGTCAAAAGTAGTGCACTATATTGGGAAATGGGAGTCAATCTCACATGCAAACTATGTCATCACGCTCTCCGCCCCATACAGAAATGGACTGTCCCCAATGGTACCCTATTCCCTATATAGTGCACTACTTGTCAATTGTAGTGCACTTTAGGGAATAGGGCGCCATTTGGGACGGAGCTAATGACTGATAACTGATGAAGCCACAGATTGTGAAAGAAAGTTGAGAGAAACACATGCTGACTTAACTGGCGTTCAAAGCCTTGCAATTTGAATTGCTTCTGTGATATTGTATAGAAGAGTGGAATTTTGTGTGTCTGAAGTTTGGGAATATTTGTGAATTGTTGGAACTTGTCCGCCTCCACTCAATAGGATGAGATAGTATGTGACAGTGCTGCCATTGTTGAGCCTTCACTGTCAGAAATAATGTAGCTCACAGGAGGTTGGTGGCACCTTAATTGGGGAGGACGTGCTCGTGGTAATGGCTGGAGCGGAATCAGTGGAATGGTATCAAATACATCAAACACATGGTTTCCATGTGTTTGATGCCATTCCAATGCCATTCCAATGCCATTCCATTCGATGCCATTCCATTTGATGCCATTCCATTCGATGCCATTCCATTCGATGCCATTCCATTTGATGCCATTCCATTCGATGCCATTCCATTTGATGCCAGCCATTATTATGAGCCGTCCTCCCCTCAGCAGCCTCCGCTCATGTAGCTACTAGCTAACCTTCCCCCAACTGAAAACCCATGTACACACTAGACTAAAAAAGATAAACTAGACCCACACTCCAAGGAAGCCGTAATACTGAACTCATACCATCTTAAATCAAATGGCACCATCAAGCGTTACTAACTGTAGAGCTCAGAATGGATGTGAATTTGAAGTGTTTCTGTGAAAGAAAAGGCAAACAATCACTACCTTGGTATAGGGCTGCTTGCATTGATGTCAATGGGAGGCTAAGTGAAAATTCGACTTCAGTGGACGTTAGGATTCACCCCCTTCAAACCGTCACTTTGTGCACAGCACTTGTATGTAAAGGATAAACACACCGGGAGTCAATTACAAAAGCATCTGATCAGACGGGTAAAATAAATGAAGAGAAAATATCTGAACTAGGTGGGCTAACGGGGGGGGGGGGGGGGGGCTAACGATGAGCAGGGCCAGATAGATAACGTCTCTGTCACTTTGTTTCACCTAAACACATGGGTTACTAGTTGACTTCCTGGTGGGTTACAGTTTCCCACTGAAGCACATTGGGTGTATCCCAAATGGCACCCTATATAGTGCACTACTTTTGACCAGGACCCAAATTGACTTTTGAGGGCTAAAACAAACATATAGACATACAAGAGACAGACAGTACGGAACATGTATCCACTGAAATAATGTAAGTTGCTCTGGATAAGAGCATCTGCTAAATGTTAAAATGTAACAGGCAAAGCCCAGAAGTGCAGAGTCGGCCTAGATGGCTTCTGAAAATGGCATTAAACAGTTGAATAGTTCCTTTCCCTGGATGGTTAGGAACTAGTTTACTACTGCAGAGTGGAGGGGCCCAGTATGAGACTAGAGACTAGTTTACTACTGCTGAGTGGAGGGGCCCAGTATGAGACTAGAGACTAGTTTACTACTGCTGAGTGGAGGGGCCCAGTATGAGACTAGTTTACTACTGCTGAGTGGAGGGGCCCAGTATGAGACTAGAGACTAGTTTACTACTGCTGAGTGGAGGGGCCCAGTATGAGACTAGTTTACTACTGCTGAGTGGAGGGGCCCAGTATGAGAGACTAGTTTACTACTGCTGAGTGGAGGGGCCCAGTGTGAGAGACTAGTTTACTACTGCTGAGTGGAGGGGCCCAGTATGAGAGACTAGTTTACTACTGCTGAGTGGAGGGGCCCAGTATGAGACTAGAGACTAGTTTACTACTGCTGAGTGGAGGGGCCCAGTATGAGACTAGTTTACTACTGCTGAGTGGAGGGGCCCAGTATGAGACTAGTTTACTACTGCTGAGTGGAGGGGCCCAGTATGAGACTAGAGACTAGTTTACTACTGCTGAGTGGAGGGGCCCAGTGTGAGAGACTAGTTTACTACTGCTGAGTGGAGGGGCCCAGTATGAGACTAGTTTACTACTGCTGAGTGGAGGGGCCCAGTATGAGACTAGTTTACTACTGCTGAGTGGAGGGGCCCAGTGTGAGAGACTAGTTTACTACTGCTGAGTGGAGGGGCCCAGTGTGAGAGACTAGTTTACTACTGCTGAGTGGAGGGGCCCAGTATGAGACTAGTTTACTACTGCTGAGTGGAGGGGCCCAGTATGAGACTAGAGACTAGTTTACTACTGCTGAGTGGAGGGGCCCAGTATGAGACTAGTTTACTACTGCTGAGTGGAGGGGCCCAGTATGAGACTAGTTTACTACTGCTGAGTGGAGGGGCCCAGTATGAGACTAGTTTACTACTGCTGAGTGGAGGGGCCCAGTATGAGACTAGAGACTAGTTTACTACTGCTGAGTGGAGGGGCCCAGTGTGAGAGACTAGTTTACTACTGCTGAGTGGAGGGGCCCAGTATGAGAGACTAGTTTACTACTGCTGAGTGGAGGGGCCCAGTGTGAGACCCTTTCAGTGTGAGTTAGATGTATTTTTGTCACAGTATAGCCCCCAGACTACCATCCTTTAAGACCCATCAGGCTCTTGGGGCTTTTAGCTTTGGGTCTCTGGGTCTCTGGTCACATGAAACCTGCTGCCTTGTGTTGTGTTGTCCCCCCTCTCCCCCCCCCCTCTCCCCATTGTTAGATGTGACTTTGGTAAGACTCTCATAACAAACCTGCCTGTCAGAGCTAAAGTGGGCTTGTGACTGCCAGGGGGGCAGAGGGTGTGTGTGTAGGAGGGGGCGCACCAATCCAAGGCAGCAGATCCTGTAATTAGCACTAGCCCAGAGGGGCACCAGGACAAAAGACATCTGTAACTCACACACAAAGGACACCGCCGAGCTGAGCGCTGACTAGCCCCAACCCCAACCCAGCCCCAGCTTCGTTCAGCAGCACTCTGTACTGACGTCTGTCTGAACCATTGACTGCAGGACCTCAGCAGGGGAAGAGGGCAGGGCCTAAAATGTACTTTTTGATCCACCAGCCACTGTGGAAGGTAGACGGAAAAAAATCAACCAGCCATTATTTTCCAGCCCAAATACTTTTTCGAAATAATTACAATAAAAAAAACTGATGACCATGCTTTGTAATGTTTCTAAAACAAGAAATTTATTTGTAAGAAGTAATGTGGTATATTGCTCAATTCAATTTCATTTCTTTGTGACCCGAGTCTTTTAACCAAAATATCAGATGAGACAAAATGTTCAGCTGCCCCTTTAAGGCCGGGAGGTTACCGTGGTAATGGGGCCACTGTGTCTGTGTGAGATTTGGGATGTGACTATTAGTAGGCAGCGTCTACAGCATCTCTTCGCTATCAGTTGAAGCAGCAGACTCAAACTAACATTTAAAAACAACCGGGCTTGTGAACAAAACAATGGAAATAGGCAAGAAACACGGATAAAGTCTCACTTTACTGATTTGAGTAAATTAGACAAACTGTTATGCCTTTGCCTCCAAAAATAAATATATCAGTGCTTCACTCACAGTGCAAAAAGCTGCTGCTGCGCAAGGTGGGATGTATGATTCGTGTTTCTTTGTGCGATTAGCAGCGATGAAACAAAACAGCAGAAATACTTTGAAAACAGCTACTACAGCATTTTTCTGCTTGAAATCACAACTTGCACATAATGCTCATACTTGACTGTTGACTATTTTTATTCACAAATGCGAATGTAATGCTTGCACTGTAGAGCCCTTGCACATTGACCTCCCGCAAACATATAGACATTCTTACCCGGCAATACCTAAATCAACCCGCATTTGGCGGGTGGTTAATTTTATGCCCTGGAACAGGGTGGTGGTGGGGTGCTGATTTCCTTCCCTCCTTCTCAGAACGACCACCCAGCCCCCTCCACCCTCCTTCTCTCGGCCTGCTCTGAAAACGTCACACCGTCACAGAACAGGGCTGGGCTGGCTCAGAACATCTGGAACGGTTCTCATCTCTGCTCTGTGGGGAACAGGGGGGCTTTCCCACTCATTCAAAATACACATACATTCCAGAGGTGGGAGAATGGTTCAGTCCATCCATTGCTCTATGGGTTGGGCCTCAGGGTTGCTAAAAATCACAGCCCCCTGGTCTGTGGCCCCTAAGGAGAGAGAATGGTTCAGTCCAGCCATTGGGCCTCTGCACAGTGAAAGATGACAGCCCCCTAGTCTAGGGAGAGAATGGTTCAGTCCTTCCAGGGGTCCTCTGGGCCATAAAAGTCAGCAGTTAAAGATCACAGCCTCCCTGGGCTCTGGGTAGTTAAAGATCACAGCCTCCCAGGTCTAGCCTGAGAGGCTCTTAAAACTGCAGACGACTTCCTGTTCAGCTTCTTGGGAGCCGTATACAAAGGATCCAGTAGCCAGGTTAGTTTCCCTGGCCGTATCCAGCCTGCTTGGTCCCAACGGGAGAGGCCAGGCTCGGCCTCTAAACTCTGGGACTTTATTAAGCAGTCTACAGAGACACGCAGTCAGTGACAGAGTGGATGAAGGAGTGAGAAGGGGAAGAGAGAAGAGGAGGTTGTGTTCAAGTCCCGCCCTTTTATCAGTCATTTCTCTAGCAGCTGCTTTCTCTGCTGTTCCAATAGGACCTACAGGTGGTCCGCCCTCTTCAAAGCAGCCTGTCAGAGCAGAGGGGTGTGGTTTAACAGAGCTATCAATCATCTCTCACATCCCAACTCAGTTCCCTTCCTATCCTCTCCAATGTTTACTTAGTGTAAAGCCCCTCACAGAAACACTCCGTGTGCATCCCAAATTGCATCATATTCCCTATATAGTGCACTACCTTTGACCAGAGCCCTATGGACCCATTTAGGATCCAAACTAAGACTCACCTCATGCTGTTTCCTCAGGCTAGCCACAGTCTCTTCCTTCTTCAAGATGGCTGACTTCACCCTGCCAAAACAAGACAGTAGAAAACATAAGGAAACATTTCATTTGTTTGGCATTGAGATGACATCCCCCTTTTGTTGTTATTTCATATGTCATGTTCATTTACATTCTATACTATTGACTGAATCCCTGACTCATTATACAAGTAACATAAACAAAGAAAATAATCTGATCCCACCTATTTACATTTTAGTCATTTAGCAGATGCTCTTATCCAGAGCGACTTACAGTTAGTGAGTGCATACATTTTCATACTGGCCCCCCGTGGGAAACGAACCCACAACCCTGGCGTTGCAAGCGACATGCTCTACCAACTGAGCTACAGGGGACTATTCTAGAGCAGTGGAAATACTGGTCAGTTTACAGAGCGCCACGCAAAAAAAACAGATCTTTCTGTTGTTTATTTAACCAGGACCTTCCATTGAGGTCTTTCTCAAGAGAGACTTAAGCAATAAGGCCCAAGGGGGTGTGGTATATGGCCAATATACCACGGCTAAGGGCTGTTCTTATGCACGACGCAACGTGGAGTGCCTGGATACAGCCCTCAGCCGTGGTATATTGGCCATATACCACAAACCCCCGAGGTGCCTTATTTCTATTATAAACTGGTTACCAACGTAATTAGAGCAGTAAAAATTTATGTTTTGTCATACCCGTGGTATACGGTCTGATATACCATGGCTGCCAGCCAATCAGCATTCAGGGCTCGAATCACCCAGTTTATAACTAGCTCTAATACCCTGTTACACCAACTCCTCTCTTTCTATCCCACTCCTCTTCCCCCTCCCTCTATCCTCACCGTTGGTGGACCTCTGCCAGCTCCTCCTCCTCCTCCCTGGTGACCCTCTGGACCTTAGCTGGGGGGGGGGGGGGGGGGGGGGGGGAGAGAGGGGAGAGGGATATGGGATAGAGGAGGGACATGGGTGAGAAAAGGTTTTACATGGGCATCATTGACCTAGATAAGTCACCCTTACAGTGTTAGACCAATATCCACCAACATGTATTAATCCAGCCTCATCAATATCCACCAACATGTATTAATCCAGCCTCATCAATATCCACCAACATGTATTTATCCAGCCTCATCAATATCCACCAACATGTATTTATCCAGCCTCATCAATATCCACCAACATGTATTTATCCAGCCTCATCAATATCCACCAACATGTATTTATCCAGCCTCATCAATATCCACCAACATGTATTTATCCAGCCTCATCAATATCCACCAACATATATTAATCCAGCCTTATCAATATCCACCAACATATATTAATCCAGCCTTATCAATATCCACCAACATATATTAATCCAGCCTTATCAATATCCACCAACATGTATTTATCCAGCCTCATCAATATCCACCAACATATATTAATCCAGCCTTATCAATATCCACCAACATGTATTAATCCAGCCTTATCAATATCCACCAACATGTATTTATCCAGCCTTATCAATATCCACCAACATATATTAATCCAGCCTTATCAATATCCACCAACATGTATTAATCCAGCCTTATCAATATCCACCAACATGTATTTATCCAGCCTCATTAATATCCACCAACATGTATTTATCCAGCCTCATCAATATCCACCAACATGTATTAATCCAGCTTTATCAATATCCACCAACGTGTATTTATCCAGCCTCATCAATATCCACCAACATGTATTTATCCAGCCTTATCAATATCCACCAACATATATTAATCCAGCCTTATCAATATCCACCAACATGTATTAATCCAGCCTTATCAATATCCACCAACATGTATTTATCCAGCCTCATCAATATCCACCAACATGTATTTATCCAGCCTCATCAATATCCACCAACATATATTAATCCAGCCTTATCAATATCCACCAACATGTATTAATCCAGCCTCATCAATATCCACCAACATATATTAATCCAGCCTTATCAATATCCACCAACATGTATTTATCCAGCCTCATCAATATCCACCAACATATATTAATCCAGCCTCATCAATATCCACCAACATATATTAATCCAGCCTTATCAATATCCACCAACATATATTAATCCAGCCTTATCAATATCCACCAACATGTATTTATCCAGCCTCATCAATATCCACCAACATATATTAATCCAGCCTCATCAATATCCACCAACATGTATTAATCCAGCCTTATCAATATCCACCAACATATATTAATCCAGCCTTATCAATATCCACCAACATGTATTTATCCAGCCTCATCAATATCCACCAACATGTATTAATCCAGCCTTATCAATATCCACCAACATATATTAATCCAGCCTCATCAATATCCACCAACATATATTAATCCAGCCTCATCAATATCCACCAACATATATTAATCCAGCCTTATCAATATCCACCAACATATATTAATCCAGCCTCATCAATATCCACCAACATGTATTAATCCAGCCTCATTAATATCCACCAACATGTATTAATCCAGCCTCATTAATATCCACCAACATATATTAATCCAGCCTCATAAATATCCACCAACATGTATTAATCCAGCCTCATTAATATCCACCAACACGCGTTCAGCATGAAAAAGGGCCAACCAAGGATGGGAGGAAGGAAGGCAGTATTTTCAGAGTATTGGAACAGGTGTCTTTTCCTAGCCTGGCTACCCATCGACATGGCTCTGGCCAAACGCCACGCCTACTAACGTTTCTTCTCCACCATGAGTCTGGATTTGCTTTCCTCTCTTAGGTCTTTTAGAATGCGAACACATTCTGACCGTTCTGATTGGTCCCGTACGTATACTGATGGGTTGGGCCAAAACCAGGGACAGAGCCGTCATTGGCTTTGATACTCCAATTGCTGATGAATTTGTTTTGTACAATGCCCCTCATTTTGACCGCAGCATGAACAAATTCTAGGATGGCAGTTTCAGACAATGTATGGAGCGATCAATAGAGCAGCGGAATTAAATTCAGGATGAGTTGTCAGGCAAGTGTGTACCTGTGCGATGTCCTCGATCTCCTGCTCTCTCTGTCTGAGCTGGCCCTGTAGTCTGATCAGTTCTCCCTCTGTCTCCTCTTCATCTCCTGCTGTTTCTCCAGAGCGGACCTCTCCGAGCGCTCCAACTCTCTCAGCTCAGCCTCGTACTTCTCCCTCCCTCACACACTTCAACCTGAGAGAAACAGCTACACAGTGAGATACAGTATGTCAAGCTCCGGGGTGAAGTTTCCCCTAAGTACAGATCTAGGATCAGCTTACCCTCCCCCAATCCTAACCTTAACCATTAGCGGGGGAAGACGCAAAACTGACCCAAGGTCAGCATCTAGGGGCAACTTCACTGTAAATCAACATGTAGACATGCTTAGACACGTAGTATGTTCAGGTAAATACAAGTACCCATATGTGTATTTATACATGCACAATGTACACATAATCCTTGCAGCACTTGCAAAAACACAAAGCAGACTCACAGATAGTGGCGGGGGAGGGGTGGATGGGGGAGGTGGTGGCGATGGATGGGGGAGTGGCTTCATACCTCAGAGAGCTGCCATCTACCGTCTCGCAAACACAATTAAAAATACCCCTTTAACTTTTAACAACACAGTGACATGGAATGGACATATCGACCTGCTTGGGAAGCTGTTCGGTTGTTATGACACTGGCCAAGTTGGCCAACGCAGGGCTGAGTGTGTCACATGAGATAAATAAGTCATGTTTAAATCATGTTTAGTGGTCCTGCCACACTGCACCATGGCTGTGCCAGGGGGGAGAGGTGGAGCATACAGCTAGAATGCTTAACAAGAGAACAGGGAGGGAGAGGGGACAAACACTGCGCACACACACACACACACACCTTCTTCTTCATGTAGTTGTCCTCCCAGGTCTGTTATATCCAGGTGTTCTCTGAGGGCCTTCATCTCCACCTAGTCAGACAGACAGAGAGAGTTACTACCAGGCCAGACAACAGAACACAACGCATGTTATCCAGTCAGAGTGTCTGTAGCCCAGTCTCTATGGTAGGGAGGGTCCAGTCAGAGTGTCTGTAGCCCAGTCTCTATGGTAGGGAGGGTCCAGTCAGAGTGTCTGTAGCCCAGTCTCTATGGTAGGGATGGTCCAGTCAGAGTGTCTGTAGCCCAGTCTCTATGGTAGGGAGGGTCCAGTCAGAGTGTCTGTAGCCCAGTCTCTATGGTAGGGATGGTCCAGTCTGAGTGTCTGTAGCCCAGTCTCTATGGTAGGGAGGGTCCAGTCAGAGTGTCTGTAGCCCAGTCTCTATGGTAGGGAGGGTCCAGTCAGAGTGTCTGTAGCCCAGTCTCTATGGTAGGGAGGGTCCAGTCAGAGTGTCTGTAGCCCAGTCTCTATGGTAGGGAGGGTCCAGTCAGAGTGTCTGTAGCCCAGTCTCTATGGTAGGGAGTGTCCAGTCAGAGTGTCTGTAGCCCAGTCTCTATGGTAGGGAGGGTCCAGTCAGAGTGTCTGTAGCCCAGTCTCTATGGTAGGGATGGTCCAGTCTGAGTGTCTGTAGCCCAGTCTCTATGGTAGGGAGGGTCCAGTCAGAGTGTCTGTAGCCCAGTCTCTATGGTAGGTTAGGGCGAGTACAGTATTATTATGATGGTAGGTTAGGGCGAGTATATTATTATTATTATTATTATTATTATTATTATTATTATATTATTATTATTATTATTATTATGATACTTAGGGTGAGTACAGTATTATTATGATGGTAGGTTAGGGTGAGTACAGTATTATTATTATTATTATTATTATGATACTTAGGGTGAGTACAGTATTATTATGATGGTAGGTTAGGGTGAGTATATTATTATTATTATTATTATTATTATGATACTTAGGGTGAGTACAGTATTATTATGATGGTAGGTTAGGGTGAGTACAGTATTATTATGATGGTAGGTTAGGGAGAGTATAGTATTATTATTATTATTATTATTATTATTATTATTATATTATTATTATTATTATTATTATGATACTTAGGGTGAGTACAGTATTATTATGATGGTAGGTTAGGGTGAGTACAGTATTATTATTATTATTATTATTATGATACTTAGGGTGAGTACAGTATTATTATGATGGTAGGTTAGGGTGAGTATATTATTATTATTATTATTATTATTATGATACTTAGGGTGAGTACAGTATTATTATGATGGTAGGTTAGGGTGAGTACAGTATTATTATGATGGTAGGTTAGGGAGAGTATAGTATTATTATTATTATTATTATTATTATTATTATTATTATTATTATTATTATTATGATAGGTTAGGGTGAGTACAGTATTATTATGATGGTAGGTTAGGGTGAGTATAGTAGTATTATTATTATTATTATTATTATGATAGGTTAGGGTGAGTATAGTATTATTATTATTATTATTATTATTATTATTATTATGATACTTAGGGTGAGTACAGTATTATTATGATGGTAGGTTAGGGTGAGTACAGTATTATGATGATGATAGGTTAGGGTGAGTATAGTATTATTATTATTATTATTATTATTATTATTATGATACTTAGGGTGAGTACAGTATTATTATGATGGTAGGTTAGGGAGAGTATAGTATTATTATTATTATTATTATTATTATTATTATGATACTTAGGGTGAGTACAGTATTATTATGATGGTAGGTTAGGGTGAGTACAGTATTATGATGATGATAGGTTAGGGTGAGTATAGTATTATTATTATTATTATTATTATTATGATACTTAGGGTGAGTACAGTATTATTATGATGGTAGGTTAGGGTGAGTACAGTATTATTATGATGGTAGGTTAGGGTGAGTACAGTATTATTATAATGGTAGGTTAGGGAGAGTATAGTATTATTATTATTATTATTATTATTATTATTATTATTATTATTATTATTATTATTATGATAGGTTAGGGTGAGTACAGTATTATTATGATGGTAGGTCAGGGTGAGTATAGTATTATTATTATTATTATTATTATGATGGTAGGTCAGGGTGAGTATAGTATTATTATTATTATTATTATTATTATTATTATTATTATTATTATTATGGTAGGTTAGGGCGAGTACAGTATTATTATTATTATTATTATTATTATTATTATTATTATTATTATTATGATGATGATAGGTTAGGTCGAGTACAGTATTATTATAATGCTAGCTTGTGCACACACACCTCTAACCCCAACCCTGCTGCTCTTTCAGTGAAATAGGTTCACTATCAGATATTGAGAAAAGGGTTCACATCAGGCTTTGAGAACAAGGATGTGTTGTTCAGTATTAGATTAGAACAGTTTAGTTATAAAATAGATTCATTGTTCTAAGTCAAAACAGTCAAAACAGCTTCCTGATTCACTAAAAGATATTGAGAACAGTTTCCCTATCAGATAGTCCACCTGAAGAGGATGCAGCCCAGGGTAGGGACAGAGGCTACACTCTACCCATCAGTCACTGCCTACGTCCTAAATAGCACCCTATGCAGGGCACTACTTTTGATCAGAGCCCTGTGTACCCTGGTCAAAGGTAGTGCACTATATAGGGAATAGGGGCGCCATTTGGGATGCACCCTTGTTTTCCTGGTTCTTTCATTCTTATCCTGTAGCACACGACGGGAAGGCCATCTCTACACCATACACACACACACACACACACACACACACACACACACACACACACACACACACACACACGACGGGAAGGCCATCTCTACACCATACACTAATGCACTCACCTTCTAAAAGAAAGCCACAGAGGTTAAAGTTAGTTACAGTATAGGGATGGTTTGGTGACTAACAAGAAATGTATTGTCTCTTCAGCTAGTTTCTGTCCATTCTGTTGGGTTTCCTGTCTTGCCTATACACTGTCACAGTGTTACCGTAGTGTGTGTGTGTGTGTGTGTCTCTGTCTGTGTGTATAAACCTCTGCTTGGCCAGCTCCTTCTCTCTCTGACACTGCTCGTCCCGTTCTCTCTCCAGCTCTTCACTCTGGGGTACGTAGCGTTGGGCTGCCCTGTCGTCTGCCTGCAGCAGCTCAGCCTCGTGAAGGACCCGCAGCTTTTTCAGCTCCTGCTTGTGTTTACAGATCATCTTCTGGATCTCTGGATCCAGACCTGGATTTCATGAAAAGTGTTATAAAATGGTTAACTTCTCTCTGCCCCATGGCAAAATGTTTAGGAGGGGGGTTGGGGGCTTCACTAAAATCTTGCTTAGGGCCCCAAAAGGCTAGGGGTTGGTAGAAAGATATGTGTATTCTGATTTCTGGTTTGTAAAGCAGAGAAATAGACTAAGTGGTCAAAATGTCAGTTGTTTTTTAAAATGTAGAGAAAATATAGTTGATGCTGTTACTAAAACAGCTGTATTGTTTGATTGGTAGAATTGATTTATGTTCTGATTTCAGATTTGAACAGCAGAGAAGTGCTGTCTGTACTCCTGAGTGGCACTGCATCGCAGTGCTGACTGTGCCACTAGAGATCCTGGTTCGAATCCAGGCTCTGTCGCAGCCGGCCGCGACCGGGAGACTCATGGGCGGCGCACAATTGGCCCAGCGTCGTCCAGGTTAGGGGAGGGAATGGCCGGCAGGGATGTAGCTCAGTTGATAGAGCATGGCATTTGCAACGCCAGGGTTGTGGGTTCGATTCCCACGGGGGGGCCAGTATAAAAAAAATATGTATTCACTAACTGTAAGTCGCTCTGGATAAGAGCGTCTGCTAAATGACAAAAAAAAACAGTTTAGACACACCCATAGGGTTTGCTGGCTGAGAGTACTTAGCACCTATGAATGTAATTCGCGAACCAAGTACGCACCGATTTTACATGTACAGTCTGCACAAAAAATAGCAGTCTAAAGAATTATAATACGGTTTTTATTTCATTTTTTACATTATTTAAAGTAGGGTTTTTGCTGTCCCAAGTCCCACTAAATAATAAAAAGTTGTACATAATTTAAAGTGTGACTGCTTTCGAAAGTTATACTAATTAAGTTGATCGTAGACACTGAACTTCAGTCAGTTTCAGATATTTTCCTCCCTAGTAGGATTTAGTTGAGGTTAGCATAGGGTAAGAAGCTCCTAGACACTGCCTTAGGGGCAACTTCAACTGAAGCCCAATCTTCCTGTGGTGAGAAGGTACTACATTGACTGGGAGGGACACAACTGAAGCCCCCCGTTCACCTTTCACAGTGATCTCTTTGATTTTCTTAATCTTCTCATCGATCCACTTCTCCCTGCGGAACTTTTTCAGCTTCTTGATCTCCTGAGGATGGAGAGGGGCAGGTTAGAGGTCAGAGTTCTGGTTAAAGGTCAAAGGCCAATCTTCCTGTGGTGAGAAGGGAGGGACACGGTAGCGACACCATCTCTGTGACATCTTCCATGACAAAGGTGCCTCAAGGAAACATCAAGAGTACTTTCTGTAGATGAGTCCTCTGTAGCTCAGTAGGAAGAGCAAGGCTCTCGCAATACCAGGATAGTGGGTTAAATTCCTGGGACCACCCATGTGTACATTTCTTTAAATAAAAATGTATACACGCATGCGCGTCGCTTTGGATAAAAGCATCTGCTAAACGTCATATATATATTATTATTATTATTAGGCTACATCTCATGTGACCAAGAATAGATTGGGTGTGTAGTAATCCTAGACATACATATATTCATATTAAGTGTTTTTATACATCATTGGTAGTGATATGCAAACATGAATGGTTTGTGAGGCTACATTGCACAAGAGGGAAAAGGTATGAAAGAATAGTGGGTATGTGTTTTAATGGGGTAAGACTGAACCACAGACAAGGGTTGAGAGAACAGTGTAGGGTTAGTCAGCTGCCTAGGACAGGGGTTTAAAGACTGTCACAACACAAAGTCTACTGACAGACCATTTCTTTATTTATGTATTTTATTTTACCTTTATTTGACAGACAGACCATACCAGAATAGACTCATGCATTGATAAAACTGGGAAGCAACGTTTGTGTTACGTTCAGATAGAAATATGCTATGTAGAATAATGAATCACGTCGGCTCTATCCATAGCATTTCTATCTGCAACGTTTCAAAAGGTTTTCGTGCTGAACATGGCCACATTATCTGACTCCTTATAGCCCTTGTGGTGGATGGCTCAAGTCTGCCTCCTAGTGGCCATGACGGAGGATGGCAGTTGTCAGTTCTATAAGCTGTGTTTGTTTGTTTGTTTGTTTGCGTGTGTGCGTGCGTGCGTGCGTGTTCGCGTGCGTGCGTGTGTGCGTGCGTGCGTGTTCGCGTGCGTGCGTGTGTGTGCGTCACCCTTTACCAGATCATGGTGCTCCTGCATCTGGGCGATGTTCATGGTGTATTTCTGATCCACTAGTTTGATCCCACCATTCCCTCGCAACGCTCACTCACAGCCTTCTCATCATCTATCAACTGCACAAACCGAGAGAGAAAATAAAGTGAGATGAGCGATAAGGGCAATAAGGACATTTCAGTTTTAAAAAGAGAGTGACTGCGTAGCCTTGACCTGCCCACATTGATTTTGGATTAGAGTTTGAGGGAATCCTATGTGTGTGTGTGTGTGTGTGTGTGTGTGCAGTCAGTGTGTACCTGGTCTATGAAGGTGAGGTGTCTCTGGATAGTGACCTCGTACTGCTCCTTCTGCAGAGTGAAGTTCCTACTCAGCTCCTTTTCCGTCTCCTTCACATGTCTCACTGTTATCTGCCTCTGCTGGGCCTGGGAGAGGGAGAGAGGGAGACTCACTGTTATCTCCCTCTGCTGGGCCTGGGAGAGGGAGACTCACTGTTATCTCCCTCTGCTGGGCCTGGGAGAGGGAGAGAGGGAGACTCACTGTTATCTCCCTCTGCTGGGCCTGAGAGAGGGAGACTCACTGTTATCTCCCTCTGCTGGGCCTGGGAGAGGGAGAGAGGGAGACTCACTGTTATCTCCCTCTGCTGGGCCTGAGAGAGGGAGACTCACTGTTATCTCCCTCTGCTGGGCCTGGGAGAGGGAGAGAGGGAGACTCACTGTTATCTCCCTCTGCTGGGCCTGAGAGAGGGAGAGAGGGAGACTCACTGTTATCTCCCTCTGCTGGGCCTGAGAGAGGGAGAGAGGGAGACTCACTGTTATCTCCCTCTGCTGGGCCTGGGAGAGGGAGAGAGGGAGACTCACTGTTATTTCCCTCTGCTGGGCCTGGGAGAGGGAGAGAGGGAGAAGGAGAGTGAGAGAGAGAGGACAGCTTGGGCAGCGGGCAATTTAATTTGGCCCCCCAAAGTTGTAAAAAATAGTTATTTCAATTTGGAACGGGTTGAGATGGGGTAAAGATATGGCATCTGCAATTGACAAGTGTTTAAAGGTCCAATGTAGCCGTTTTTATCTCAATACCAAATCATTTCTGGGTAACAAAAGTGCAATATGCAGAAATCGCTCCGCCTTTCCCTGGTTGATAAAATTCTAATAGCCTCATTTCAGTTTTTGTGACAAAACAAGCAAGTATATTGTAGAGAATCATTGTACCATCTAAACCGCTGTGAAATATATTTTCCATAACCAGAAATATTGTATTTTGAGCTGTTGTACAACACCAAAAATAAAGCAATGGACGCATAGAAATAGTGCACATAGAAGAGATCTAACGCTTCTTTGACTTGCTTTCATTGAGAATTACATATCTATAACTCACATTTCTATGTGAATTTGGTCAGGTCGCCCAAAAAAGTTACATATTGCAGCTTCAAGTACCTTACTGTGATTGTTTTCAATTATAATTGTCAAAATAAACAAAAATAACTTCTTAGCAAAGAGCAATTGCTCAAGCAAGAATTTCGCTAGGACTGTCTGTGAGTGGTCTGAGTGGGGAGTGGTCTGAGTGGGGTGGGGAAAAAGGAAACTAGCTGTTATTGGCAGAGAGGTTATTGGAACTAATAAACTCTTATTGGTCTATTAACTAATTTACCACATGGTGATGTCACCAGGCAGGCCAAAACCCCATCCCACCAAAACAGGCTGACAATTCAGGCAGTCTTTCCAAACAGCTATTACACTAAAAGGGCATTATCATCATGTTCACAATTTCACTGTATTATTCCAACCTCATTTTCTGGAAATATATAAAACACAGGAAAATCTAGTTTTGGACTGCACTGAGCCTTTAAGTGTTGCCCTGTGAAAATGAAAACATCCCATATGGCTGTGAGCTGGATCATGCGATGGAATACAGTGAATGCTTAGTCCCCTCCTGTACTCCCTGTTCACCCTCGACTGCGTGGCCACGCAAGACTCCAACACCATCATTAAGTTTGCCGCCGACGCAACGGTGGTAGGCCTGATCACCGATGACGATGAGAGGCAGGAGGTCAGAGACCTGGCAGTGTGGTACCAGGACAACAACTTCTCCCTCAACGTTAGCAAGACAAAGGATCTGATCTCGGACTACAGGAAACGGAGGTCTGGGCACGCCCCCACTCACATCGACAGGGCTGTAGTGGAGCGGGTCGAGAGCTTCAAGTTCCTCGGTGTCCACATCACTAAGGATCTATCATGGTCCAAACATACCAACACAGTCTTGAAGAAGGCACGACATCGCCTCTTCACCCTCAGGAGGCTGAAAAGATTTGGCATGGGCCCTCAGATCCTCAAAAAGATATACAGCTGCACCATTGAGAGCATTTTGACTGGCTGCATCACCGCTTGGTATGGCAACTGCTTGGCATCTGACCGCAAGGCGCGACAGAGGGTAGTGCCTATGGCCCAGCACATCACTGGGGCCGAACTCCTTGCCATTCAGGACCTGTATACCAGGCTGTGTAAGAGG